>NW_022097874.1:0-120782 GCF_006542625.1 Nomascus leucogenys
AGTGCAGTGGCATAATCTCTGCTCACAGTTCATTTCACCATTCCATTCAATTCCATTGCATTATGATCCATTCCATTCCATTTCATTCCATTTCACTCCACTCTACTCCACTCCACTTCTTCCCACTCCACTCCATTCCATTCCAATGCATTCCACTCTATCCACTCCTCTCCACTCCATTCCAGTCCATTCCATTCCAACACATCACATTCCATTCTATTCCATTCAAATCCACTCGACTCCCCTCCACTCCACTCCACTCCATTCAATTTCATTCCATCCCATTCCATTCCATTCCAATGCATTCCATTCCATTCCATTCCATTCCATTCCATTCCATTCCATTCCATTCCATTCCATTCCATTGCTTTCCATTCCATTCCGTTCCTCTCCATTCCACTGCACTCCACTCCACTCAATTCCATTTCATCCCTTCCTTTCCTCTCCATTCCAACCTAATCCATTACACTACATTCCACTCCACTCCTCTCCACTCCACTCCACTCTATTACTGCCCATTCCATTCCACTTCATTCAATTCTATTCCTTCCTTTCGTCATGATCTCACTCTGTCACCCAGGCTATAGTCCAGTGGCAAAATCATAGCTTACATTTCATTTCACCATTTCTTTCTGTTTCCTTCATTGCATTCCAACCCACTCCTCTCGACTCCATTATACTCCACTCCACTCTATTCCACTCCACTGCATTCCACTCCACTCCATTCAATTGGATTCTATTCAATTCGTTTCTTTTGACAATATTTCACTGTCACCGAGGCTGGAGTGCTGTTGCACAATCTCAGCTCACATTTCATTTCAACATTCCATTCCATTGCATTGCATTGCATTCCATTCCATTCCATTGCATTCCACTGCATTGCATTCCATTCCATTCCCTGCATTTCATTCCATTCCATTCCATTCCATTCCATTCCATTCCATTCCATTCCATTCCATTCCATTCCATTCCATTCCATTTCTCTCCAATCCCCTCTACACTACTCCACTCCACTTCACTCCACTCCATTCCATTCCATCCCTTTCCAGTCCACTCCACTCCACTCCACTCCACTCCATTCCATTCCATTCCATTCCATTCCACTCCATTCCACTCCAGTCCACTCCATTCCAAACCACTAATCTCTATTCCATTCCATTCCACTCCACTCCACTCCATTCCACTCCACTCCATTCCACTCCACTCCACTCCACTATGATCCATCCAATTCTATTCTTCTCCACTCCAAACCACTCCATTACATTCCTTTCTTTCTTCAAGATCTCATTCAGTCAGCCCGGCAGGAGTGCAGTGGCACAATCAGAGCTCACATTTCATTTCACCGTTCCATTCCATTCCACTCCATTCCATTCATTCCACTCCACTCCACTCCATTCCATTCTACTCCACTCCACTCCACTCCAGTCAGTTCCATTCCATCCCATTCCATTTCCCTCCATTCCATCCCATTCCATTTCACTCCATTCCACTACAATCGACTCCACTCCACTACACTCCATTCCATTCCATCCCATTCCATTCCACTCCATTGGACTACACTCCACTCCCCTCCAATCCATTCTATTCCATTTCACCACTTTGCATTCTACTCCATTCCACTCCACTCCACTGACTGCACTCCACTCATTCCATCCCATTCCATTCCATTCCATTCCACTTCACTCCACTTCATTACACTCCACTCCTCTCCATACGATTCCATTCCTTTCCACTCTACTCAGCACCACTCCTCTCCATTAGTTCCCACTCCATTCCACTCTATTACACTATGCTCCACACCAATCCATACCGTTCCATTCCATTCCACTCCACTCCCCTCCACTCCACTCCATTCCATTCCACTCCATTCCACTCCATTCCATTCCACTCCACTCCACTCCACTCCATAGCGTTTCATTCCCTCCATTCCTTTCCATTCCACTCCACTGCACTCCACTTCATTACAGTGCAATCCATTCCATTCCACTCCACTTCTTTCCACTCAATTCCATCCCTTTCCATTCCATGCCATTCCACTCCACTCCAATCCATTCCATTCCATTCCAATCGTTTCCATTTTATTCCATTCCGTTCCACTCCATTCCATTTCCTTCCTTTCCTTCGACAGGATCTCACTGTGTCCCAGGCTGGAATGCAGTTGTACAATCTCAGCCCACATTTCATTTCACCAGTCCATTCCATTCCATTCTGTTTCATTCACCATTCCATTCCATTCACCATTCCATTCCATTCCATTCCATTCCATTCCATTCCATTCCATTCCATTCCATTCCATTCTATTCCATTCCAATCGTTTCCATTTTATTCCATTCCGTTCCACTCCATTCCATTTCCTTCCTTTCCTTCGACAGGATCTCACTGTGTCACCCAGGCTGGAATGCAGTTGTACAATCTCAGCCCACATTTCATTTCACCAGTCCATTCCATTCCATTCTGTTTCATTCACCATTCCATTCCATTCCATTCCATTCCATTCCATTCCATTCCATTCCTTTCCATTCCATTCCATTTCCATTCCTTTCCATTCCATTCCATCCCATTCCATTCCTCTCCACTCTACTCAACTCCAATCCACTACGTTCCATTCATTTCCATTCCAAACCACGCGATGACACTCCACTCCACTCCACTGGACTATGCTCCATTCACTCCATTCCATTCTATTCCATTCCCCTCCATTCCACTCCAGTCCACTACACTCCATTCTATTCCATTCCCCTCCATTCCACTCCAGTCCACTACACTCCATTCTATTCCATTCCTCTCCATTCCACTCCAGTCCACTCCACTCCATTCCTCCCCATTCCATTCCATCCCATTCCACTCCACTCCATTCCACTACTCTACACTCCACTCCACTCAACTCCACTCCACTCAACTCCACATTCCATCCTTTTCTATTACACTCCATTCCACTCCACTGCAGTCCAATCATCTCTACTCCATTCCATTCCATCCCGTTCCACTCCACTCCACTCCACTCCACTCATCTCAATACCACTCCACTTGCCCTCCATTCTATTTTTTAATTCCATTCCACTCCTTCAACTCCCACTCTATTCCACAGCAATCCATTCAATTGCTTCACATTCCATTGCTCTACATTCCAGTCCCACTCCACTCTAAACCTCTCCAGTCCCTCTCACTACATTTCATTCCATTCGATTCCTTTCCACTCTATTCCATTCCATTCCTTTCTTCTCAACAGGGGTCTCCCTCTGTCACCCATCATACAGTTGCAGTGCCTTAATTCAGCTGACATTTCATTTCACAATTCCATTCCATTCCATTCATTCCATTCCATTCCTTTCCATTCCATTCCATTCCCTTCCATTCCTTTTCCATTCCATTCCATTCCATTTCCAATCCATTCCATCCCATTCCATTCCATTCCATCCCATTCCATTTCACTCACTCTACTCAACTCCAATCCACTACGTTCCATTCATTTCCATTCCAAACCATGCGATGACACTCCATTCCACTCCCACTGGACTGGCGCTCCATTCCACTCCATTCCTTCTATTCCATTCCCCTTCCATTCCACTCCAGTCCACTGCACTCCATTCTATTCCCATTCCCCTCCATTCCACTCCAGTCCACTCCACTCCATTCCTCCCCATTCCATTCCATCCCCATTCCATCCACTCCATTCCACTACTCTACACTCCACTCCACTCAACTCCACTCCACTCCACTCCATTCCATTCCATCCTTTCTATTACACTCCATTCCACTCCACTGCAGTCCAATCATCTCTACTCCATTCCATTCCATCCCGTTCCACTCCACTCCACTCCACTTCATCTCAGTACCACTCCACTTCCCCTCCATATATTTCTTTACATTCCATTCCCACTCCCTTCAACTCCACTCTATTCACACCAATACATTCAATTCCTTCACATTCCATTGGCTCTACATTCCAGTCCACTCCACTCTAAACCTCTCCAGTCCTCTCCACTACATTCATTCCATTCGATTCTTTCCACTCCATTCCATTCCATCCTTTCATTCAACAGGGCTTCACTCTTCACCCATCATACAGTGTATTTCCTTAATCTCAGCTGATATTTCATTTCACAATCCATTCCATCCATCCCATTCCATTCCAATCCACTCCACTTCTCCGCACTCCATTCCACTCCACTTCCACTCCACTCCAATGCACTCCACTCCACTCTACTCCACTCCACTCCACTCCATTCCTTTCCACACCATTGCACTCCACGCCAATCCATTCTGTTACATTCCTTTTTTTGGTGGGATCTCACTCTGTCAGCCAGGCTGGAGTGCAGTGGCACAATCTCAAGGTCACATTTCATTCACGATTCCATTCCATTCCATCCCATTCCATTCCACTCCATTACACTCCACCTCCTGTCCACTCCACTCCACCTCATTCCGTTTCTTTCTATTCTATTCCACTCCATTCCATTCCGTTCATGTCTTTTGGAGGGATCTCACTCTTTCACCCCTGCTGGGATGCAGTGACACAATCTCAGCTCTCATTTCATTTCCACCCATTCCTTTCCATTGCATTCCATTCCATTCTATTCATAGCATTCCATTCAATTTCATTCCCTTCAAATCCATTACATTCCAGTCCACTCCACTCCCACTACGCTACATTCCATTCAATCCATTCTATTCGATTCCATTCCACTCCACTCCTCTCCACTCCACTCACTCCACTCCATTCCATTCCATTCCATCCCATTCCATCCCTTCTGCCGTCCACTCCACTCCACTCCCTTCCATTCCATTACACTCTAATCTCTTCCATTCCTTTCTTTCGGCATGATCTCATTCTGTCACCGATGTTGGAGTGCAGTGGCACAATCTCAGCTCACATTTCATTTCACCATTCCATTCCATTAAATATATTCCACTCCACTCTACTCCACTGCTCTCCACTCCACTGCACCCTACTCCCCTCCATTCCACTCCACTCCACTCCAGTCCATTCCATTTCATCCCATTTCATTCCACTTTATTACACTGCTTTCCACTCCAATCGACTCCACTGCACTACACTACACTCCATCCCATTCCATTCCACTCTATTGCACTCCACTTCACTCCACTACCCTCCAATCAATTCTATTCCATTTCATCGCTTTCCTTTCTTCTCGATTCCACTCCACTCCACTCTACTGCACTGCACTCCACTCCATTCCGTTCCACTCCATTCCCCTCCACTCTACGACACTGAACTCCACTCCATACCATTCCATTCCATTCCACTCCACTCTACTCAACTACGCCTATATCCATTCCTTTCCACTCCATTCCACACTACACTACTCCACTCCACTCCAATCCATACCATTCCATTCCATTCCACTCCAATCCACTACACTCCATTCCACTACACTGCATTCCATTGCACTCCACTCCTCTCCACTCCACTCCATCCCTTTCCATCCCATTCTTTTCCACTCCACTCCACTCCACTGCACTCCACTTCATTATAGTCCTTTCCATCCCATTCCATTCCACTCCTCTCCACTCCACTCCTCTCCATCCCAATCCATCCTTTCCATTCCATGCCAATTCACTCTACTCCACGTCTTCCATTCCATTCCATTCCATTCCTTCCATTCCATTCCATTCCATTCCATTTCGTTCCATCCCATTCCACTCAATTCTGCTTCAATCCACTCCACTCCACTCCATTCAATTTACTCCATTCCACTACATTCCACCTAACTTCACTCCATTCCATTCCATCCATTCCATTCCCCTCCATTCCTGTTTTTTCCAGTCCACTACACTCCCTTCCACTCCATTCCTCTCCATTCTAATCCAACCCACTCCATTCCACTCCACTCCAATCATCGCCACTCCACTCCATTTCAATCCATTCCATTCCGTTCCATTGCATTCCAGTCAATGCCCACCCACTCAACTCAACTCAAGCCATTCTCTCCCATTGCATTTCATTCATTCCACTCCACTTGACTCCACTGGACTCAAGTCCACACCACTCCATTCCATTCCTTCCCATCCCATTTATCTCCATTCCATGCCACTCCACCCCACTCTTCTCCAATCCACTCCATTCTATTCCAATCCACTTCTCTTCAATCCACTCCACTCTAGTCCACTCCATTCCATTCCACTGCATTCCACTCCACTCCACTCCGTTCCATTCCATTCCATTCCATCTGATTCCATTCCACTGCATTGCACTCCTTTCCACTCCACTCCACTTCAGTCCTCTCCACTCCATTCCATTCAATTCTATTCCTGTCCATTCCATTCCATTCGTTTCTTTTCTTCGGATCTGACTCTGTCACCCATGCTGAAGGGCAGTGGCACAATCTCAGCTCACATTTCATTTCTGCATTCCATTGTATACCATTGCATTCCATTCCATTCCATTCCATTCAATTCAATTCCACTGCATTCCATTCCACTCCACTCCAATCCACTCCATTCCACTCCAGTCCATTCAATTCCACTCCACTCCACTCCATTCCTTTCCATTCCATTCCATTCCATTACATTGCATTCCATTCCATACCTCTCCATACCAATCCATTCCTTTGTTTCTACAGGATCTCACTCTGTCACCTAGGCTATAATGCTGTAGTAGAATATCAGGTCACATTTCATTTCACCATTCCATTCCATTCCGTTATATTCTACTCCACTCTAGTGCTTGCCACTCCATTGCACTCGACTCTACTCCTCTCTACTGCACTCCACTAAACTCCCATTTATTCCATTCCACTCTTCTCCACCCGACTCAAATCCACTCCTCTCCATTCTTTTCCATCGCATTCCCTTCCACTCCATTCCACTCAACTCCACTGCACTGCAATCCTCTCCACTCCAGTCCCCTTCATTCCATTCCATCCCATTCATTTCTTTCAACAGGATCTCACTCTGTCACCCAGGCTGGAATGCAGTGGCACAATCTCAGCTCACATTTCATTTCACCTTCCATTCCATTGCATTCCATTCCATTCTTTTCCATTCCATTCCATTCCCTTCAATTCCATTCCATTCTACTCCAATACACTCCACTCCACTACCCTACAGTCCTTTCCATCCTTTCCATTCCATTCCACTCCACTCAACTCCATTCCACTCCATTCCAGTCCATTCCATCCCATCCCATTACACTTCACTCCACTACACTACATTCCATTCCTTTCCATTCCATCCATTCTATTACATTCCTTTCTTTCATCAGGATCTCACTCTGTCACCCTAGCCACAGTGCAGTGGCACAATCTCAGCTCACATTTCATTTGACCATTCGATTCTTTTGTATTCCATTCCATTCCATTCCATTCCATTCCATTCCATTCCATTCCTTTCTGTTCCGTTCCATTCCATTCCATTCGATTGTATTCCATTCCACTGCATTCCACTCCATTGCATTCCATTCCTTTCTTTCAACAGAATCTCTCTCTGTCACCCAGGCTGGAGTGCATTGGCACAATCTCAGCTCACCTTTCATTTCACCATGCCATTCTATTCCATTCCATTCCATTCCATTCCATTCCATTCCATTCCATTCCAATCCATTCCATTATTCCATTCCATTCTACTCCATTCCATTCCACTCCAATCCACTGGACTCCATCACATACCCTTGCATTCTGTTCCACTCCATTAAACTCAATTCTACTCCACTCAATTCCACTTCACTCCCGTCCACTGCACTGTACTCTACACCACTGCACTCCACTCCATTCCATTCCATAGAATTGCATTCCACTCCATTCCACTCCACTACACTCCTCTTCATTCCATTCCATTTCAAACTTTTGGACCCCACCCACCCCATTCCACTCCACTCCACTCCACTCCACTCCACTCCACTCCATTCCATTCCACTCCACTCCACTGAACACCACTCCACTCTTTTCCATTCCACTCCATTCCTCCGCAGTCAACTCCACTCCACACCACTTCTTTCCATTCCATTCTATTCCATTCCACTCTATTCCAATCCACTCTACTTCACTCCACTCCACTCCATTCCGTTCCATCCCATTCCATTCAACTCCATTACACTCCACTCCACTCCACTCCATTACATTACATTACATTCCTCTCCATTACTTTCCATTCTTTCTTTCAACAGGATTCCTCTCTGTCACCAAGCCTGAAGTGGAGTGGCACAATTTCAGCTCACATTTCATTTCACCATTACATTTCATTCCATTTCATTCCATTACTTTCGATTTCCCTCCACTCCACTTCACTCCACTCCTCTACATTCCATTCCACTCCATTCCACTTCACTCCACTCCACTCCACTGCATCCCATTCCCTTCCATTCCTCTAAATTCCATTACACTCTAGTTCACTCCACTCCACTCCAGTTCATTCCACTCCACTCCATTCCACTTCATTCCATTTAATTCCATTCCAATCCAGTCCATTCCAATACACTCCATTCCACTCCACTCCAGTGCAGTCCATCCCATTTCAATCCATTGCATTCCATTCCATTCCACTCCACTCCACGCCACTCCACTACACTAGACCCCACTTCGCTTCACTCCTATCCATTCCAGTCCAATCCACTTCAATCTACTCCATTCCATCCCATACCACTTCACTCACTCCACTCCACTCAACTCCACTCCACTCCACTCCATTCCATCCCATTCCATTACATTACATTTCAAGTCCTCTCCATTCCTGTCCACTCCAATCCACTGCACTCCATTCCATTGAACTCCTATTACATTCCACTCCATTCCACTCCTTTCTAATCCACTCCACTCCATTCTGTTCCATTCCATTCCATTCCATTTGACTCCATTACATTCCATTCATTTCTTTTGACAGGATCCCTCTCTGTCACCCAGGCTTCAGTGCAGTGGCACAATCTCTGCATACGATTCATTTCACCATTTCTTTCCATTTCATTCTCTTCTATTTCATTCCATTCCACTTCAATCCACTCCACTCCACTCCACTCTACTCCACTCCTCTCCACTCTACTCCACTCCACTCCCTTCCATTCCACTCCATTCAACTCCACTCCACCCCACTGCCCACCATTGCATTCCATTCCACTCCATTCCACTCTACTCCACTCCAGTCCAATACCCTCCACTCAACTCCACTCCAATCCATTCCATTCCATTCCATTCAATTTCATCCCATTCCATCCGATTCCATTCCACTGCAGTCCCCTCCAATCCACAACACTCCACTCCACTGAACTCCATTCCATTCCATTCCAATCCATGCCAATCCATTCCATTCCTTCCCATTCCATTTAACAACATTAGACTCCATTCCACTCCACTCACTCCTTTCCTGTCCACTCCACTCCACTCAACTGCATTCCATCCATTCCATCACATTCCACTCCATTCCATTCCATTCTTTCTTTCGATGGAAACTAACTCTGTCAGCAACGCTGGAGGGCAGTGACACAATGTCACCTCATATTTCATTTCACCTTTCCATTCCATTCCTTTCAGTTCCATTCCATTCCACTCCTTTCTGTTCTATTCCACTCAACTCGAGTCCTCTCCATTCCACTACATTCCAATCCATTCCACTTCATTCCACTCCAATCCAATCCAATCCACTCCACTCCATTCTGTTCCATCCCATTCCATTCCACTCCATTCCAGTCCACTCCTATCCTCTCTTCTCCAATCCACCCCATTCCACTCCCCTCCACTCCATTCCATTCCATCCCATTCCATTCCATTCATCTCCACTCCACTCCACTCTACTCCATTGTATTCCACTCCATTCCACTCCTCTCCACTCCACTCCCCTACACTCTGTTACATTCCATCCCATTGCATTCCATTCCAGTCCTCTCCATTCCACTACATTCCACTGCAGTCCACTCCACTCCATTCCATTCCATCTGATGCCATTCTACTCCATTCTAGTCCACTTCTCTTCTCTCTACTCCCCTCCACCCCACTCCACTCCACTCCAGTCCATTCTATTCCATCCCATTCCATTCCTTTCCATTCCATTCAACTCCAGTCATCTTCACTAGACTCCACTCCACTCCATTAAATTCCATTCCATCCCATTCCATTCCACTCTATTCAACTCCACTCCATTCCAGTCCACTCCAATACAATCCATTCCATTCCATTCCACTCCACTACAATCCATTCCATTCCATTCCATTCCATTCCATTCCATTCCATTCCATTCCACTCCACTGCACTCCATTCTATTCCATTCCATTAGATGCCATTCCTTTATTTGACAGGATCTCATTCTGTCAGCCAGGCTGGAGTGTAGTGGCTCAATCTCAGCTGACATTTATTTTCTCCATTCCATTCCATTCCATTCCATTCCATTCCATTCCATTCCATTCCATTCCTTTTCACTAAACTCCACTGCACTCTACTCCATGAAACACCACTACACTCCATTCCATTCCACACCGCTCCACTCCACTCCACCACACTCCTCTCCATTTGACTTCATTACATTCCATCCCAATCCATTTCACTCCATTCCACTCCACTCTAGTCCACTCCACTCCACTCCACATAACTCCGCAACACTCCTCTCCATTCCATACAATCCCATAACGATCCACTCCATTAAAATCCACTCCAGTCCTCTCCGCTGGATTCCCCTCCACTCCACTCACTTCCATTCCATTCCTTTCCATTCCATTCCACTCCATTCAATTCAATTCCTTTCTTGAGACAGTATCACCCTCTGTCTCCAAGGCTGGAGTGTAGTGGCACAATGTGAGTTCCCATTTCATTTCACCACTCCATTCCATTCCATTGCACTCCACTCCATTCCACTCCACTCCACTCCATTTTTTTCCACGCCGTTCCACTCCCCTCAACTCCACTCCTCTCCATTCCATTCCATCTCATTGAATTCCACTCCATTCCACTCCACTCCACTCCACTCCATTCCTTTCCATTCCATTCCATTCCATTCCATTCCATTCCATTCCTTCCTATTCCCTTCCTTTTCCCATTCCATCCCATTCCTTCCTTCCCTTCCCTTCCTTCCTTCCATTCCATTCCATTCCATACCATTCCATCCCATTCCTTTCCATTGCACTCCACTCCACTCCACTGTACACCAGTTTCTTCCACCCCATTCCACTCTACTCAACACCACTGTTCTCCATTCCATTCCATTCCATTGCTCTCCACTTCATTCCACTCCACTTCTTTCCACTCCAGTCCACTCTACTACACTCCATTCCACTCCATTCCTTTCCAGTCCATTCCACTCGTGTTGACACTACCCCACTCCATCCCAATCCATCCCATTCCATTACACTCCACTCCACTCCTCTCCCGTCCTCTCCACTCCATTCCATTCTGTTACACTCCATTCCATTCCATTCCTTTCCTTTGAGAGGATCTCACTCTGTATCCCATGCTGGAGTGCATTGGAAACATCTCAGCAAACATTTCATTTCACCGTTCCATTCCACTCCACTTCATTGCATTCCATTGCATTCCATTCAACTCTACTCCACTCCACTCAATTCCACTGCACTCCTCTCCATTGCATTCCACTCCATTCCACTCCATCCCACCCAGTCCACCTTATTCCTTTCCACTCCATTCCATTCTATGAGAATACATTACAGTCCACTCCACACCATTGCATTCCATTCTTGCGTACTCCATTAAAATGCACTCCACTTCACTCCTCTCAACAGCACTGCACTCCAGTCCACTCCATTACACTACATTCCATTCCATTCCGTTCCACTCCAGTCCAACCCACTCCACTCCTCTCCAATCCAGCCCATTCCATTCTACTCCATTCCACTCCACTGCAGTCCACTCCAGCTCACTGCAGTCCACTCCAGCTCACTGCAGTCCACTCCATTTCAATGCATTCCATTCCACCCCATTCCATTCCACTGCATTCAACTCCACTCCACTCCACTCCATTACATTCCATGCAATCCCATTCGACTCCACTCTACTCCACTCCACTGCAAACCAATCCACTCTACTCTATTCCATTCCATTCCATTCCATTCCATTCCATTCCATTCCATTCCATTCCATTCCATTCCATACCATTCCATTCCTTTCTATTCTTCTCCATTCTATTCCATTCCTTTCTTTCGAAAGGATCTCACTCTATCAGGCAGGCTGAAGTGCAGTGGCACAATTTCTGCGCACAATTCATTTCACCATTCCATTCAATTCCATTCCATTATAATCCATTCCATTCCATTTCATTCTATTTCACTCTACTCCACTCCACTCCTCTTCACTGCACTCCATTCCATTCCAATGCATTCCACTCCATCCACTCCCCTCCACTCCATTCCAGTCCATTCCATTCTAACACATTGCATTCCACTGTATTCCACTCAAATCCACTCGACTCCACACCACTCCCCTCCATTCCATTCCATTCCATCCCATTCCATTCCAATGCATTCCATTCCATTGCATTCCATTGCTTTCCATTCCATTCCATTCCTCTCCACTCCACTGCAATCCACTCCACTCAATTCCATTTGATCTCCTCTTCATTCCACCCTACTCCACTACACTACATTCCACTCCTCTCCTCTCCGTTCCACTCTATTCCAGCCCATTCTATTCCACAGCATTCACTTCTATTCCTTCCTTTCATCATGCCCTCACTCTGTCACCCAGGCTATAGTGCAGTGGCAGAATCACTGCTCACATTTCATTTCACCATTTCTTTCCATTTCCATCATTGCATTCCAACCCACTCCTCTCCACTCCATTATACTCCACTCCACTCCATTCCATTCCACTGCATTCCACTCCATTCCATTCAATTGCATTCCATTCAATTCGTTTGTTTTGACAATATTTCACTGTTACTGAGGCTGGAGTGCTGTGGCACAATCTCAGCTCACATTTCATTTCACCATTCAATTCCAATGCATTGTATTTCATTCCATTCCCTTGCATTTCATTCTGTTCCATTCCATTCCATTTCACTCCAATCCACTCTGCCCTACTGCACTCCACTCCACTCCACTCCATTCCATTCCATTCCATCCCTTTCCACTCCACTCCACTCCACTGCACTCCACTCCATTCCATTCCAATCCCTTCCAATCCATTCCACTCCAGTCACTCCATTCCAAACCATACTCTCTATTCCATTCCATTCCATTCCATTCCACTCCACTCCACTCCACTCCACTCCACTCCACTACATTCCATCCAATTCCATTCCTCTCCACTACAATACACTCCATTACTTTCCTTTCTTTCTTCAGGATCTCATTCTCTCAGCCAGGCTGGAGTGCAGTGGCACAATCTCAGCTCACATTTCATTTCACCGTTCCATTCCATTCCATTCCATTCATTCCACTCCACTCCACTCCACTCCACTAAACTGTAATCCATTCGATTCCACTCCACTCCACTCCACTCCAGTCCATTCCATTCCATCCCATTCCATTTTCCTCCATTCCATCCCATTCCATTTCACTCCTTTCCACTCCATTCCACTACAGTCAACTCCATCAACTACACTCCATTCCATTCCATCCCTTTCTATTCCACTCTATTGGACTCCACTCCACTCCCCTCCAATCCATTCTATTCCATTTCATCGCTTTCCATTCTACTCCTTTCCTCTCAACTCCACTGAACTGCACTCCACTCCATTCCATTACATTCCATCCCATTCCATTCCATTCATCATTCCACTTCACTCCACTTCATTACACTCCACTCCTCTCCATATGATTCCATTCCATTCCACTCCACTCTACTCAGCACCACTCCTCTCCATTACTTTCCTCTCCATTCCACTCTACTCCACTATGCTCCACACAAATCCATACCATTCCATTCCATTCCGCTCCACTCCTCTCCACTCCACTCCATTCCATTCCACTCCATTCCATACCAATGCACTGTGCTCCACTCCACTCCATGGCATTTCATTCCATCCCATTCCTTTCCACTCCACTCCACTGCACTCCACTACATTACTGTGCAATCCATCCCATTCCATTCCAATCCTTTCCACTCAATTCCATCCCTTTCCTTTCCATGCCATCCCACTCCACTCCACTCTATTCCATTCCATTCGTTTCTATTTGATTCCGTTCCATTCCACTCCTTTCCATTTCCTTCTTTTCTTTTGACAGGATCTCACTCTGTCACCCAGGCTGGAATGCAGTTGTACAATCTCAGCCCACATTTCATTTCACCCTTCCATTCCATTCCATTCTATTCCATTCACCATTCCATTCCATTCACCATTCCATTCCATTCCATTCCATTCCATTGCTTTCCATTCCATTCCATCCCATTCCATTCCACTCTGCTCCACTCAACTCCAATCCACTACATTCCATTCAATTTCATTCCAAACCAAGCGATGCCACTGCACTCCACTCACTGGACTGCGCTCCATTCCTCTCCATTCCATTCCATTCCATTCCCGTCGATTCCACTCCAGTCCACTGCACTCCATTCCCCCCCTTCCATTCCATCCCATTCTACTCCACTCCATTCCACTACTCTGCACTCCACTTCACTCGACTCCTCTCCACTCCACTCCATTCCATTCCATCCTATTCTATTACACTCCATTCCACTCCACTGCAGTCTAATCCACTCTACTCCATTCCTTACCATCCAATTCCATTCTAGTGCCCTCCACTCCACTCCACTCATCTCAATTCCACTGCACTCCTCTCCATTATATTTCTTTACATTCCATTCCACTCCCTTCAACTCCACTCTACTCCACACCAATCCATTCAATTCCATCACATTCCATCTGCATTCCACTCCACTCCACTTCAAACCTCTCCACTCCTCTCCACTACATTTCATTCCATTCGATCCCTTTCCACTCCATTCCATTCCATTCCTTTCACTCAACAGGGTCTCACTCTGTCACCCAGCATATAGTGTAGTGCCTTAATCTCAGCTGATGTGTCATTTCAAAATTCCATTCCATTCCATCCCATTCTATTCCAATCCACTTCACTTCTCCACACTCCACTCCACTCCACTCCACTCCACTCCACTACACTACACTCTACTCCACTCAACTCCACTCCATTCCATTCCACACCATTGCACTCCACTCCAATCCATTCCGTTACATTCCTTTCTTTTGGCAGGATCTCACTCTCTCAGCCAGGCTGGAGTGCAGTGGCACAGTCTCAGGTCACATTTCACTTCACGATTCCATAACATTCCGTCCCATTCCATTCCACTCCATTACACTCCACTCCACTCTGCTCCACCTCATTCCATTTCTTTCTCTTCCATTCCATTCCATTCCATTCCGTTCGTGTGTTTTGAGAGGCTCTCACTCTGTCACCCAGGCTGGAGTGCAGTGGAACAATCTCAGCTCACATTTCATTTCACCATTCCTTCCCATTGTGTTCCATTTCATTCTATTCCATAGCATTCCATTCCATTTCATTCCCTTCAAATCCATTACATTCCAGTCCACTCCACTCCACTCCACTATGCTACACTCCATTCAATCCCATTCTATTCCATTCCATTCCACTCTACTCCTCTCCACTCCACTCCACTCCATTCCATTCCATCCCATTCCATCCCACTGCAGTCCACTCCACTCCACTCCCTTGCATTCCATTACTCTCCAATATCTTCCATTCCTTCCTTTCAGCATGATATCATTCTGTCATCCATGTTGGAGTGCACTGGAACCATCTCAGCTCACAATGCATTTCACCGTTCTATTCCATTCCATTCCATTAAATTATATTCCACTCCACTCCACTCCACTACTCTCCACTCCATCCACTCCACCCTACCCCCATTCCACTCCACTCCACTCTAGTCCATTCCATTTCATCCCATTTCATTCCACCCCTTTCCACTGCTTTCCACTCCAATCGACTCCACTGCACTACACTCCATTCCATTCCATTCCATCCCATACCATTCCACTCTATTTCACTCCACTTCACTCCACTCCCCTCCAATCCATTCTATTCCATTTCAACCTTTCAATTCTTCTCGATTACACTCCACTCTACTGCACTTCACTCCACCCCATTCCATTCCACTCCATTCCCCTCCATTCCATTCCATTCTATTTCTTTCCATTGCATTCCATTCCCTGCCATTCCATTCCATTCCATTCCATTCCATTCTATTCCTTTCCATTGCATTCCATTCCTTCAATTCCATTCCATTCCGATCGACTCCACTCCAGTCCAAGCCACAACATTCATTCCATTCCATTCAATTCCATTCCTCTTGATTCCACTTTAACCCATTGCACTCCACTCCACTCCATTCCTCCCTCCCCATTCCACTCCGCCCCACTCCATTACATTCCCTTCCATTCCATTCCATTCCAGTCAATTCCCCTCCACAGCACTCCACTCCACTCCAATCCTTTGTACTCCATTCCACTACACTGCACTGCATTCCACTCCATTCCATTCCATTCCCTTCCATTCCATTCCGTTCCATTGTCTTCCATTCAATTCCAATCCTTTCCCTTCCATTACATTCTATTCCACTCCACTCCACTCAAATCCCCTGCGTTCCATTCTCTCCATTCCATTCCGTTCCGTTCCATTCTATTCAATTCCTTTCCACTCCCTTCCTTTCTATTACATTACACTGCACTCCACTCCACTGCAAAGTACTGCATCCCATTCCATCCATCCATTCCATTCCATTCCAATTCATTCCATTCCATTCCACTCGAATCCACTCTATTCCCTCCACTGCACTCCAATCCACTTCATTCCATTCCATTCCATCCCTTTCCATGCCACTCCAATTCTTTCCATTCCATTCCACTCGAATCCACTCTACTCTGCTTCACTCCACTCCTATCCACTCCACTCCATTCCATTCCATCCCATTCCACTCCACTCCAATCCATTCCATTACATTCCGTTCCTTTCCACTCCAACCCACTCCACTTCACTGCATTCCTTTCTACTCCATTCCCCTACACTGCACTCCATTCCACTCCATTACATTCCATTCCCTTCCATTGCATTCCATTCCATTCCTTTAAATTCAATTCTATTCCACTCCACTCAACCCCACTCTTCACCGCTTTCCATTCCTTTCCACTCAAATCCACTCTACTCCACTCCACTGCACTCCATTCCTTCCCATTCTTCTCCACTCCACTCCATTCCTTTCCATGCCATTGCATTCCATTCTACTCCACTCCACTCCTCTCTAATTCGTTCCTTTCCAGTTCATTCTGAAACACTTCACTCCTCTACACTCCACTCCATTCTGTTCTATTGCATTCCCTTCCATTCCATTCAATTGCATTCCGTTCCATTCCACTCCACTCCGCTCCACTCCAATCCACTGCATTCCGTTCCTTTCCATTCCATTCTTTTCCACTCACAACCACTCAACTCTACTAAAATCCACTCCACTCCACTCTACTCCATTCCGTCCCATTCAACTCCACTCCGCTGCTGTACATTCCATTCCAATCGATTCCATTCCACTCCACTCCTTTCTGCTCCATTCCACTACAATGCACTCCACTCCATTCCATTCCATTGCATTTCCTTTCATTCCATTCCATCACTTCCATTCCAGTCCCTTCCACTCCACTCCAATCCACAGCATTGTTTCCATTCCACTCCTTTCTATTCCACTTGAATCCACTCTGATCCACTCCACTACACTCTGCTCCATTCCATTCCTTCCCATTCCAATCCACTCGACTCCACTCAATTCCATTCCATTACATTCCATTCCATTCCATTCCACTAAATTCCACTCCACTCGACTCCACTCCAATCCTTTCTACTCCATTCCACTACACTGCAGTGCATTCCACTTCATTTCATTCCATTACATTCCATTCCATTGCATTCCATACCATTCCACTCCTTTCTATTCCTTTCTATTCAACTCCACTCCAATCCAATCCACCTCATTCCATTCCTTCCCATTCAACTCCACTCCACTCCAACACATTTCATTCCCTTCTATTTCTTTCCATTCCACACCACTCCACTCCATTCCATTCCTTTCTTCTCCATTCCATTACACTGCACTCCACTCCACTCCACTCCACTGCATTCCATTCCATTCCATTCCATTCCATTCCATTCCATTCCATTCCATTCCATTGCCTTTCATTCCATTAAATTCCCTTCCATTCTTTTCCATTCCACTCCACTCCACTCCAAGCCACTTCCTTCCATTCCACTCCACTGCAATTGACTCCACACCACTCCATTCCTTTCTACTCCTTTCCACTACACTGAAATCCACTCAATTGCATTCCATTCCATTCTGTTCCATTGCATTCCATTCCATTCCATTGCTTTCCATTGCATTCCACTTCTATCCACTTCACTGGAATACAGTCCATTCCTATCTATTCCATTCTGTACCATTCCATTCCATTCGAATTTACTGTATTCCACTCCACTCCACTCCACTGCATACCATTCATTCCCTTTCCACTCCACACCCCTCCATTCCTTTCCATTCCATTCCAATTTATTCCACTCCATTCCACACCCTTCCTTTCTACTCCATTCCTGTAAAGGGCTTTCGTCTGCACTCCATTACATTTCATTCCATTCCATTCCATTCCTTTCCATTCCATTCCCTTACATTCCACTCCATTACCCTCATTTCCATTGCATTCCATTCCATTCCATTCCAATCCAATCCACTTCAATGTACTGCATCCCATCCCATTCAATTCAATTCCACTCCTCTCCACTCCAATCCACTGCATTCCATTCCCTTCCATTCCTTTCCTTTCCCCTCCAATCCATTCCATTCCATTCCAATCAAATACACTCTACTCCACTCCACTCCACTCCAATCCACTCCACTCCATTCCATTCCTTCCCATTCCACTGCACTCCACTCCATTCCATTCCATTCCATTCCATTCCATTCCATTCCATTCCACACCAACACACTCCACTCCACTCCTTTCCATTCCATTCCATTGCACTCGAATCCACTCTACTCCACTCCACTCCTGTCTAGTCCACTGCATTCCATTCATTCCCATTACACTCCACTCCACTTCACTCCATTCCGTTCCTTTCCATGCCACTCCACTGCACTCCACTCCATGTCTTTCTACTCCATTCCACTACCCTGCACTCGTCTTCACTGCATTTCATTCCATTCCACTCCATTCCATTCCATTCCACTACATTCAACTCCATTCCTTTCTACTCCATTCCACTCCACTGCACTCCTCTTCACTCCATTCCATTCCATTCCATTCCATTCCATTCCATTCCATTCCGTTGAATTGCATTCAATTCCATTCCATTGACTTCCATGACATTACATTCGACTCCACTCCATCCAGTCCACAGAATTCCATTCCATTCCAATCCATTCCATTCCATTCCTTTCCATTCCGTTCCATTCGATTCCATTCCACTCGAATCCACTCTGCTTCACTATACTCCACTACACTACACTCCTTTCCATTCATTCCCATTCCCCTCCTCTCCACTCCATTCGAATGCATTCCTTTCCATTGCATTGGATTTAATTCCATTCCCTTCCATTCCGTTCCATTCCATACCACTCCACTCCAATCCATTCCATTCCATTCCATTCCATTCCATTCCTCTCAAATCCACTCTACTGCACTCCACTCCAATCCATGCCACTGCATTCCATTCCTGCAAATTCCACTCCATTCATCTCCACTCCATTCATTTCCATCGATTGCATTCCAATCCATTCCACTCCACGCCACTCCACTCCAATACATTTCTTTCTTCTCCATTCCACTATACTGTATTCCACTCAACTGCATTCCATTTCATTCCATTCCCTTCCTTTCAATTCAGTTCCACTCCACTCCAAATAAATCTGATCCACTGCATTCCACTCTTTCCATTCCATTCCATTCTATTCAATTCCATTCAATTCCGTTCTAATCCACTCTACTCCACTCCACTCCACTCCACTCCATTCCATTTCTTCCCATTCCACTCCACTCCAATGCACTCCATTCCTTTCCATTCCATTCCATTCCACTTCACTCCACTTCAATCAACTCCACTCTATTTCTTTCTACTGCATTTCAAATATAGTGCATTCCTCTCCACTCCATTGAATTGCATTGCATTCACATCCATTCCGTTCCAATCCATTCCACTCCATGGCACTCCACTCCACTCCCTTCCATTCCTTCCAATTACACTCCACTCCATTCCTTTTGATTCCATTTCAATCCATTCCATTCCACTCACTACACTCTACTCCATTACTTTCTACTCCATTCCACTACACTGCACTGCACTCCACTCCATTAAATTCCTTTCCATTCCATTCAGGTCCATTGCATTCCATTCCATTCCAATCCCTTCCATTCCATTCCATTCCACTCCACTCCACTCCATTCCGATGCATGGCTTTCTGTCCATTCCATTCCGTTCCATTCCATTCCACTCAAATCCACTTTACTCCACTCCACTCCACTCCAGTGCACTCCATTCCTTCCCATTGCACTCCACTCCATTCCACTCTATTCCATTCCTTTCCATTCCATTCCATTCCACTCCAACCCACTGCAGTCCACTCCACTCCATTCCTTTCTACTCCATTCCACTACACTGCACTGCATTCCACTCCATTCCATCAAATCCATTCCATTCCTTTCCATTGCACTCCATTCCATTCCATTCCCTTCAAATCCATTGCATTCCATTCCACTCCACTCCATTCCAACCCACTGCATTCCCTTCTATTCTACTCCTTTCTATTCCGCTCCATTCAATTCCATTCCATTCCACTGGAATAAATTCTAATCCACTCCATTCCACTCCAATCAAGTCCTCTCCATTCCATTCATTCCCATTCCACTCCACTCCACTCCATTCCATTTCATTCCATTCCACACCACTCCACTCCATTCCTTTCACTCCATTCCACGTCACTGCACTTCACTCGACGCAATTCCATTCTTTTCCATTCCATTGCGTTTCGTTGTATTCCATTGCATTCCATTCCATTACACTCCACTCGACTCCAATCAAATCCATAGAATTCATTCCATTCAATTCCATTCCATTCCACTCACATCCACTCTACTCCATTCCACTCATTTCCATTCATTCCCATGCAACTCCTCTTCACTCCATTCAAGTCTATTCCATTCATTTCCCTTCCACACCATTCCACTCCATTCCATGCCTTTCCATTCCACTCCTCTCCACTCCATTCCTTTCTATTCCATTCCAATACACTGCACTCCACTCCATTCCATTCCATTCCATTCCATTCCATTCCATTCCATTCCATTCCATTCCTTTCCATTCCAGTCCATTCCTTTCCATTGCATTCCATTCTATTCCATTGCCTTCCGTTCCATTACATTCTACTACACTCCACTCCATTCCTATCCAATGAATTCCATTCCGTTCTGTTTTTACGTTGCATTCCACTGCACTGGAATCAACTCTATGCCACACCACTCCACTCCACTCCATTCCATTCCTTTCTATTCCACTCCACTCCAATCTATTCCATTCCATTCCATTCCATTCCATTCCATTCCATTCCATTCCATTCCATTATACTCCACTCCACTATACCCCATTCTTTTCTACTCCTTTTCCACTACACTGCATTCCTCTACACTCCATTCCATTCCATTTCATTCCATTCTCTTCCACTCCACTGCAGTCTGATCCATGACATTCCATCCTACTCCACTCCCTTCCTTTCTCCTCCATTCCACTAGAATACGCTGCACTCCATTCCACTCTATTCCAATCCATTCTGGTCCACTGAATTCCATTCCATTCCATTCCCTTCCATTCCATTCCACTCCTCTCCACTGCACTCCAATCCACAGCATTCATTCCATTCCATTCTAATCCATTCCATTACACTCAAATCCAGTGTAATCCACTCCACTCCACTCCAATCCATTCCATTCATTCCCTATCCTCTCCACTCCACTCAACTCCGTTCAAATCCTTTCAATTCCACTGCACTCCACTGCACTCCAATCCACAACATTCATTCCATTCCATTCCAATCCACAACATTCATTCCATTCCATTCTAATCCATTCCATTACACTCAAATCCAGTGTAATCCACTCCACTCCACTCCAATCCATTCCATTCCTTCCCTATCCTCTCCACTCCACTCACCTCCGTTCAAATCCTTTCCATTCCATTCCATCCCACTCCATTCCACTCTACTCCAATCCACTCCACTCCATTCCTTTCTACTCCATTCCACAGCACTGCATTGTATTTCACTCCATTCCATTCCATTGTGTTCCATTGTATTCCCTTCCACTCCATTCCATTCCATTCCATTCCATTCCATTCCATTCCATTCCATTCCGTTTCACTCCACTACACTCAAATCCACGACAATCCATTCCAATCCATTCCACACAACTCCACTCGACTCCACTCTCCATTCCCTTCTACACCATTTCCACTACACTGCATTCCCCTCCACTCTGTTCCATTCCATTCCATTAAATTCCACTCAATTCCATTCCATTCCTCTCCATTCGACTCTACTCCATCCCTTCCACTCCATTCCTTTCTATTCCATTGCAATTCAATGCACTGCATTCCACTGTTCCATTCTATTCCATTCCCTTCCGTTCTATTCCATTCGATTCCACTCTGTTCCAATCCACTCCAATCCACGTCATTCCATTCCATTCCATTCTATTCCATTCCATTCCATGCCATGCCATTCCACTCCATTCCATTCCATTCCATTGCACTCGAATCTATTCTACTCCACTGCACTCCTCTCCAATCAATTCCAATCCATTCCTTTCGTTGCCATTCCACTCCACTCCAGTCCACTCAATTCCATGCATTCCATTCCACTCCTCTCCACTCCACTCCATTCTTTCTACTGCTTTGCACTACACTGCAGTCCACTCCACACCATTCCATTACATTCCATTCTATTCCTCTCCTTTCCATTCCTCTCAAATCCACTCTAATCCACTCCACTCCACTCCACTCAACTACATTCCTGTCCTTCCCATTCCATTCCATTCTACTCCATTCCATTGCATTCCATTCCAACCCACTCCACTCCATTCCTTTCTACTCCATTCCACTACACTGCACTACACTCAATTCCATTCCATTCCATTCTGTTCCACTCCACTTGATTTCATTCCATTCCATTCCATTTCCATCCATTCCATTCCATTCCACTCCACTCCACTGTAATCTACTGCATCCCATTCCATTCCATTCCATTTCATTCCATTCTTTTCTACTTGAATCCACTCTACTCCACTCCACTCCCCTCCACTCCATTCCATTCCTTCCCAATCGACTCCATTCCTCTGCATTCCTTTCCTTCCCTTTCCACTCCACTCCCCTCCACTCCATTCCATTCCAATTCACTCCATTCCACTCCACTCCTCTCTACTTAATCAGTTTCTACACGATTCCACTACACTGCACTCCTCACGACTCCATTCCATTCCATTCCATTCCATTCCATCCCATTCCATTCCGTTCCATTCCATTGCTTTCCATTCCCTTCCATTCCATTTCATTGCACTTAGGAATACCCCAATCCCATCTACAGCTTTCATTCCTTTCCGTTCCATCCCACTAGAATGCATTCTACTCCACTCTACTTCACTCCATTCCATTCATTCCCATTACACTCCACTCCACTCCAGGCCATTCCATTCTATTCCATTCCTTTCCATTCTATTCCATTCCATTACATTCCATTCATATCCACTCTACTCCACTCCACTCCACTCCGCTCCATTCCATTCCTTCCCATTCCACTGCATTCTACTCCATTCCATTCCATTCCATTCCATTCCAGCCCATTCCACTGCACTCCAATCCTTTCTACTCCATTCCACTAGAGTGCACTCCACTACACTCTGTTCCTTTCCATTCATTCCATTCTGTTCCTTTGCATTCCATTTCATTCCATTCCCTTCTATTCCTTTCCTTTCCACTTGACTCCTGTGACTGCAATCCACTGCAGTGCATTCCATTCCGTTCCATTCCACTTGAATCCACTCTACTGCACTCCATTCCACTCCATTAACTTCCTTCCCCTTCCACTCCAATCCAATCCATTCTTGTCCATTCCATTCCATTCCATTCCACTCGACTCCACTCCACTCCTCTCCACTACATTGCTTCCTACTCCATTTTACTACCCTGCATTCCTCTTCAATCCATTGTGTTCCATTCCATTCCATTCCTTTCCATTCCACTGCAGTTCATTCCATTCCAATCCCTTCAATTCCATTCCATTCCACAACATTACACTAAACTCTAGTTCACTGAATTTCTTTCTATTCCATTCCACTCCATTCCATTCCGTACAATTCCATTCCTTTCCAATGCATTCCATTCCATTCCTTTCCATTCCATTCCATTCCACTCCATTCCACTCCACTGTAATCTACTGCATCCCTTCCTTTCCATTCCATTTCATTCCATTCTTTTCTGCTTGAATCCACTCTACTCCACTCCACTCCCCTCCTCTCCATTCCATTGCTTCCCAATCGACTCCAGTGCACTGCATTCCATTCCTTTCCATTCCACTCCACTCCTCTCCACTCCATTACATTCCAATCCATTCCATTCCACTCCAGTCCACTCTACTTTGTCCCTTTCTACATGATTCCACTACACTGCACTCCTCACCACTCTATTCCATTCCAATCCATTCCATTCCATTCCATTGCATTCCACTCTAATCCACTCTACTCCACTCCATTCCACTCCATTCCACTCCATAAAATTCCTTCCCCTTCCACTCCACTCCACTCCAATCCATTCTTGTCCGTTCTATTCCACTAAACTCCACTCCTCTCCACTACATTCCTTTCTACTCCATTTTACTACCCTGCATTCCTCTCCACTCCATTGTATTCCATTCCTTTCCGTTCCACTGCAGTCCATTCCATTCCAATCCCTTGAATTCCGTTCCATTCCACAACACTGCACTCCACTCTAGTTCACTGAATTTCTTTCTATTCCATTCCATTCGATTTCATTCCGTAAATTCCATTCCATTGCGTTTCATTCCATTCCATTCCATTTCATTCTATTCCATTCCCTTCCATTCCATTCCTTTCAATCAAAATTTTCTCACTCTGTCACCTTGGCTATATTGTGGGGGCAGAATCTCAGCTCACATTTCGTTTACCATTCCATTCCGTTCCCTTGACTTCCATTCCATTTAATTCCACTCCACTCCACTCCTCTCTTTTCCACTCCATTCCACTCCACACCACTTCATTGCGCTACACTCCAATCCATTCCACTCCATCCCACTCCACTCCACTCCACTGCACACCACTCCATTCCACTCCATTCCATTCATTCCCCTCCACTCCACTCCAGTGCACTCCACTTCATTCCTTTATACTCTATTCCACTACACTGCACTCCACTCTATTCCATTCCATTCCCTTCCTTTCAATTCCATTCCACTCCACTCCACTCCCGTCAAAACAACTGCATTCCATTCCATTTCATTCTATTCAATTCCACTCAAATCCACTTTTCTCCCATCCATTGCATTCCATTCCATTCCCTTCCATTCCTTTCCATTGCATTTCATTCCATTCATTCCCTTCGATTCCATTCCATTCCACACCAGTCCAATCCATTGCCTTAAATTCCATTCCATTCCATTCCTCTCAAATCAACTCTACTCCACTGCACTCCACTCCGCTAGATTCCATTGCTTCCCATTCCACTACATTCTATTCCATTCTATTCCGTTCCATTGCATTGCTTTCCATTGCATTCCCTTCCAAGACATTCAGTTCCACTCCACTCTCCTCCACTCCAATCTGCTGCTTTCCATTCCATTCCATTCCACAGCACTCGAGCCCATGCTATTCCAATCCACTCCACTACAATCCACTCCACTCTATTCTATTCCACTGCATTCCACACCACTTCATTATGCTACATTCCTTCCTATTCCATTCCAATACACTGCATTCCATTCCACTCCATTCCATTCATTTCCATTCAATAGCTTTCCATTGCATTCCATTCCATTCCATTCCATTCCCTTCTATTCCTGTCCATTCCACTGGACTCCACTCCACTCCAATCCTCTTCATTCCATTCCATCCCATTCCATTCCTTTACACTCGAATCCACTCTACTCCACTCCACTTCATTCCATTCCATTCCTTCCCATTCGACTCCACTCCAGTACAATCCATTCCATTCCATTCCACTCCAGTCCACTCCACTCCATTCCTTTCTACTCCATTCCACTATGCTGCATTCCTCTCCACTCCATTGTATGAAATTCCATTCCATTGCATTCCGTTCCATTCCCATTTCAATTCATTCCATTCCATTCCCTTGCATTCCATTCCATTCCACAACCCTCCCCACCACTCTAGTCGTCCACTGAATTCCATTGTATTCCATTCCATTCCTCTCCATTCCTTTCCATTCCATTTCCTTCCTTCCTTTCGAAATGATCCCACTCTGTCACCCTCTCTATATTGCAGTGGTAGAATCACAGCTCACATTTCCTTTTACGATTCCGTTCCTCTCCCTTCCATTCCATTCTATTTAATTCCACTCCACTCCATTCCACTCCATTGCCCTCCACGCCACTCCATTCCAGTCCACTCCATTCCATTCAACTCCATTCCACTCCACTCCACTCTACGTTACACCAATCCATTCCGCTACCCTACGTTCCACTCCATTCCTCTCCACTTTACTCCCCTGCACTCTGCACCATTCCTTTCTACTCCATTTCACTACACTGCACTCCAATCCATTCCATTCCGTTCTATTACAAACTGTTCCATTCCATTCCATTCCATTCCCTTCCAGATAATTCATTCCACTCCGCTCCAAACCACTGCATTCCTTTCAATTCCATACCACTCAAATCCACTTTACTCCACTCCACTCCATTCCATTCAATTCAATCCCCTTCCGTTCTCTTCTATTCTGTTCCATTGCTTTCCATTCCATTCCTTTCCCTTCAAATTCATTCCATTCCTCTCCACTGCATTCCAAACCACTTCATTCCATTCATCCATTCCATTCCATTCCATCCATTCCATTCCATTCCATTCCATTCCATTCCTTCCATTCACCCATTCCATTCCATTCCATTCCTTTCCATTCCATTGCATTCCATTCCACTCAACTCCAATCCACTGCATTCCATTCTGTTCCATTCCTTTCCTTTCCACTCCAATCTATTCCATTCCATTCGAATCAAATCCACACTACTCCACTCCACTGCTCTCCAGTTCTCTCCACTGCATTCCATTCCTTCCCATTTCACTCCACTACACTCCACTCCATTCCATTCCATTCCTTTCCATTCCATTCCATTTCATTCAATACCAACCCACTCCCCTCTACTCCATTCCTTTCTGTTCCGTGTCACTACACTGCACTCCATTCCACTCCATTCCATTCCATTCTGTTCCATTGCATTCTATCCCATTCCATTCTTTTAAATCCCATTGCATTCCACTCCACTCCACTCCACTCCAATCCACTCATTTTCATTCCGTTCTGTTCCACTCAAATTCACTGTAATCCACTCCACTCCTGTCCACTCCACTGCTTTCCATTCCATCCCATTACACTCCAATGTACTTCACTCCATTCCATTCCATATCTTTGCATTCCATTCCACTGCACTCCACTCCATTCTTTTCTACTACATTCTACTACATTGCACTCCTCTCCACTCCATTCCATTCCATTCTATTCCATACCATTCCATTCCATGCCTTTGGATTGCATTCACTTCCATTACATTCCCTTCCAATACATTACATTCCACTCCACTCCACTCCACTCCACTCCACTCCACTCCAATCTACCGCATTCCATTTGATTCCATTCCATTCCATTCTATTCCATTCCATTCCATTTCTTTCCATTCCATTCCATTCCATTCCACTCTAATCCACTCTACTTCACTATACTCCACTCCACTTTTCCATTACTTCCCATTCCACGCCTCTCCACTCCATTGCATTCCATTCCATTCTGTTGCATTGCATTGCATTGAATTCCATTTCCTTCCATTCAATTTCATCCCATACCACTTCACTCCACTGCAATCCATTCCGTTCAGTTCCATTCCATTTCATCCCATTCCATTCCTCTCTAGTCCAGTTCTACTCCATGCCACTCCACTCCAATCCATGCCACTCCATTCCATTCTTTCAAATTCCACTCCACCCTACTCCACTCCATTAAATTCCATCCATTCCAATCCAGTTGACTCCATTCCACTGCACTCTAATCCATTTATTTCTACTCCATTCCACTACACTGCACTCCACTCGACTACAATAAATTCCATTCTGTTCCTTTGTATTCCATTCATTCCATTCCCTTCCTTTCCATTCAGTTCCACTCCATTCCAAACAACACCAATCCACTGCATTAAATAAATTCCATGCCATTCTAATAAATTCCATTCAATTCAATTCAAAACCACTCTACTCCGCTCCATTCCTTCCTATTCCACTACACTGCACTCCATTCCATTTCTTCCCATTCCACTTCACTCCAATACACTCCATTCTATTCCGATCTATTCCATGCCAGTTCACTCCACTCCATTCCACTCCACTCCATTTCTTTCTACTCCCTTTGAACTACACTGCATTCCTCTCCACTCCATTCAATTCCATTGCATTCCAATCTATTCTGTTCCATTACATTCCACCCAACTCCAATACGTGGCATTCCATTCCTTTCCATTACTTTCCACTTTATTACACTCCTTGGCACTCCACTCCACCCCATTGCATTCCCTCTGATTACACTCCACTCCACTCCATTTGATTCCATTCCAATCCATTCCATTCCACCCCTCTACAGTCTATTCCATTCCTTTCTACTCCATTCCACTACACTGCATTCCACTCCACTGCATTCCATTCCATTCCATTCCATTCTATTCCATTCCATTCCATTCCGTTCCGTTCTGTTCCGTTCCCTTCCGTTCCGTTCCATTCCATTCCATTCCATTGCATTTCATTCCATTTCCTTCCCTTCCTTTCCATTCCACTCCACTCCACTCTGATCTACAGCTTTCATTCCATTCCATTCCATTCCATTCCATTCCATTCCATTCCATTCCACTCCACTCCACTCTGATCTACAGCTTTCACTCCATTCCATTCCATTCCATTCCATTCCATTCCATTCCACCCAAATCAACTATTCTCCACTGCACTCCACTCCATTCCTTCCCATTCCATCCATTCCTTCCGTTTCTTTCCATTCTATTCCATTCCACTCCACTCCACTCCACCCCACTCCAGTCCATTCCACTCCATACCTTTCTGCTCCATTCCACTACACTGCACTACATTCCACTCCATTCCATTCCAATCCATTCCATGTGTTCTATGGCAATCCATTCCATTGCATTCCCTTCAACTCCGTTCCATTCCACTCCACTCCATTCCAATCTACTACATTCCATTCCATTCCATTCCTTTCTATTCCACTCCAAACGATTCCATTCCATTCCACTCGAATCCACTCTAATCCACTACATTCCACTCGAATCATGTCCACTCCATTCTATTTCTTCTCATTCTACTCGACTCCACTCCATTCCGTGCCAGTCCATTCCACTCCACTCCACTACATTACTTTCTCCTCCATTCCACTTCACTGCACTTCACTCCACACCATGCCATTCCATTCTGTTCCATTCCATTCCATTCTGTTCTGTTCCACTACATTCCATTCCATTCCATTCCATTCCATTCCATTCCATTCCATTCCTTTCCATTCCTTTCAATTCCGTTCTGTTCCACTACATTCCATTCCATTCCATTCCATTCCATTCCTTTCCATTCCTTTCCATTCCGTTTCACTGTATTCCATTCCTTTCCATTGCACTCCACTGTACTCCACTCGAATCCACAGAATTCATTCCATTCCATTCCACTAGAATCCACTCTACTCCACTCCACTCAGTTCCATTCATTCCCATTCCACTCCACTCCATTCCATTCAGTTCCATTCCATTCCTTTACCTTCCACTCCATTCTACTCCTTTCCATGCCTCTCCATTCGTCTCCACTCATCTCCATTCCTTTCTACTCCATTTCACTACACTGCACTCCACTCCACTCCATTCCATTCCATTGCATTCCATTCCATTCCAATCCATTCCATTCCATTCCTTTGCATTCCATTCCATTCCATTCCATTCCATTCCATTCCATTCCATTCCATTCCATTCCATTCCTTTACATTGCATTCCTTTCCATTCCATTCCTTTCAATTCCATTCCTTTCCCTTCCATTCCATTCCATTCCATTGCACTGCACTGTGCTCCACTCCAATCCACAGAATTCATTGCATTCCATTCCTTGCCATTCCATTCTATTCCATTCCATTCCCCTCAAATCCACTCAACTCCACTCCACTCAATTCCATTCATTCCCTTTCCACTCCACTCCATTCCATTCAATTCCATTCCATTCCTTTCCCTTCCACTCCATTCCATGCCTTTCATTCGTCTCCACTCATCTCCATTCCTTTCTACTGTATTGCACTGCACTGCACTGCACTCCATTCCATTCCATTCCTTTCCATTCCATTCCATTCCCTTCCATTCCATTCCATTCCGATCCATTCCATTCCTTTACATTGCATTCCATTCCATTCCATTCCCTTCCATTCCATTCCATTCCATTCCATTCCATTCCATTCCACTCCACTCAACTCCAATCCACTGCATTCCATTCCGTTCCATTCCTTTCCTTTCCACTCCAATGCATTCCATTCCATTCAAATCGAATCCACTCTACTCCATTCTACTGCTCTCCAATTCACTCCATTGCATTCCCTTCCTACCCCTTCCACTCCACTACATTCCACTCATTTCCATTCCATTTCTTTCCATTCCATTCCATTCCATTCCATTCCATTCCATTCCATTCCATTCCACACCATCCCTCTCCAGTCTACTCCATTCCTTTCTACTCAATGCCACTACACTGCATTCCGTTCCACTCCATTCCATTCCATTCTGTTCCATTGCATTCCATTCCATGCGATTCCTTTAAATCCCAGTGTATTTCACTCCACTCCATTCTGCTCCAATCCACTCCTTTCCATTCCATTCCAATCAACTCGAATCCACTCTAATCCACTCTACTCCTGTCCACTCCACTACATTCCATTCCATCCAGTTACACTCCACTTTACTTCACTCCATTCCATTCCATAACTTTCCATTCCATTCCACTGCACTCCACTCCTTTCTTTTCTACTCTCTTCTACTACGTTGCACTCCTCTCCACTCCATTCCATTCTATTCAATTCCATTCCATGCCATTAGATTGCATTCAATTCATTACATTCCCTTCCAAGACATTACATTCCACTCCACTCCACTCCACTCCAATCCACCGCATTCCATTCCATTCCATTCCATTCCATTCCACTCGAGTCCAGTATACTTTACTTACTCCACTCCACTCCACTTTTTTCCATTCCTTCCCATTCCACACCTCTCCACTCCATTCCATTCCTTCTGATTACACTCCACTCCACTCAATTCGATTGCATTCCAATACATTCAATTCCACTCCACTACACTCCATTCCTTTCTACTCCATTCCACTATACTTCACTCCACGCCATTCCATTCCATTCCATTCCATTGCATTGCATTCCATTTCATTCCATTCTTTTCCATTGCATTCCACTCCACTCCATTCCTCTCCGATCCACAGCTTTCTTTCCATTCCATTCCATTCCATTCCATTCCATTCCACTCCACTCAAATCAACTCTACTCCACTCCACATCTCTCTATTCCTTGCCATTCCTCTCCACTCCACTCCACTCTGCTCCAATCAACTCCTTTCCATTCCATTCCACTCCACTCTAATCCACTCTAATCCACTCCACTCCTGTCCACTCCACTCCACTCCATTCCATCCCATTACACTCCACTCTACTTCACTCCATTCCATTCCATAACTTTCCATTCCATTCCACTGCACTCTACTCCTTTCTTTTGTACTCTCTTCTACTACATTGCACTCCTCTCCACTCCATTCCATTCTATTCAATTCCATTCCATGCCATTGGATTGCATTCAATTGCATTACATTCCCTTCCAAGACAGTATATTCCACTCCACTCCACTCCACTCCAATCCACAGCATTCCATTTCATTCCATTCCATTCCATTCCACTCGAATCCACTATACTTCACTATACTCCACTCCACTCCACTCCTTTCCATTCCTTCCCATTCCACGCCTCTCCACTCCATTCCATTTCTTCTGAATTCACTCCTCTCTACTACATTCGATTCCATTCCAATACATTCCATTCCACTCCACTACACTCTACTCCATTCGTTTCTACTCCATTCCACTGTACTTCACTCCACTTCACTCCATTTCCTTCCACTCCTTTCCGTTCCGTTGCATTTCATTCCATTTCCTTCCCTTCCTTACCATTGCATTCCACTCCACTCCTCTCCGATCCACAGGTTTCTTTCCATTCCATTCCAATCCATTCCTTTCCACTCAAATCAAATGTTCTCCACTCCACTCCACCCCATTCCTTCCCATTCCACTCCACTCCACTACATTCTATTCTTTTCCATTCCATTCCATTCCACTCAATTCCACTCCACCACACTCCCGTCCATTCCACTCCATTCCTTTCTGCTCCATTCCACTGCACTGCACTACATTCCACTCCATTCCTTTCCAATCCATTCCATGCCGTTCCATTGCAATCCATTACATTCCATTCCCTTCAATGCCATTCCATTCCATTCCACTCCACTTCATTCCAATCCACTGCATTCCATTTCATTCCATTCCTTTCTATTCCACTCTAATCCATTCCATTCCATTCAACTCGAATCCACACTAATCCACTACATTCCACTCCAATCATGTCCACTTCATTCCATTTCTTCCCATTCCACTCGACTCCACTCCATTCCATGCCATTCCATTCCACTTCTCTCCACTCCAATACTTTCTCCTCCCTTCTGGTACACTGCATTTCACTCCACGCCATTCCATTCCATTCCGTTCGTTCCGTTCCATTCCATTCCATTCCATTCCATTCCATTCCATTCCATTCCATTCCATTCCATTCCATTCCGTTCCATTCCATTCCGTTCCATTCCATTCTGTTTCACTGTATTCCATTCCATTCCATTGCACTCCACTGTACTCCACTCGGCTCCACAAAATTCATTCCATTCCATTCCATTCCATTCCACTCGAATACACTCTACTCCACTCCTCTCAATTCCATTCATTTCCATTCCATTCCATGCCACTCCATTCAATTCCATTCCCTTCCTTTCCCTTCCACTCCATTCCACTCCATTCCATGTCTTTCCATTCATCTCCACTCATCTCCATTCCTTTCTATTCTATTACACTACACTGCACTCCACTCCATTCCATTGCATTCCATTCTATTCCAATCCATTCCATTCCATTCCATTCCTTTACATTGCATTCCATTCGATTCCATTGCCTTCCATTCCATTCCATTCCACTCCACTCCAATCCACTGCATTCCATTCCAATCCATTCCTTTCCTTTCCACTGCAATTTATTCCATTCCATTCTAATCAAGTCCACTCTACTCCATTGCTCTCCAATTCACTCCACTCCATTTCATTCCTTCCGATTACACTCCACTACACTCCACTCTGTTCCATTTCATTCCTTTCCATTCCATTCCATTCCATTTCATTCCACACCACTCCACTCCACTCTACTCCATTCGTTTCTACTCTATGCCAATACACTGCATTCCATTCCACTCCATTCCATTCCATTCTGTTCCATTCCATTCCATTCCATTCCATTCCATTCCATTCCATTCCATTCCATTCCTTTCCATGCGATTCGATTGCATTCAATTCCATTACATTCCCTACCAAGACATTTCATTCCACTCCACTCCCCTCCACTCCAATCCACAGCATTCCATTTCATTCCATTCCATTCCTTTCCATTCCATTCCATTCCATTCCTTTCCATTCCATTCCATAACATTCCTTTCCATTCCACTCAAATGCACTCTCGTTCACTATACTCAACTCCACTCCACTCTTTTCCATTCCTTCCGATTCCAAGCCTCTCCAATCCATTCCATTCCATTCCCTTTTGTTGCATTACATTGCATTCAATTCCATTTCCTTCCATTCCATCCATTCCACTCCTCTGCCCTCCACTCTGATCCACAGCTTTATTTCCATTCCATTCCATTCCATTCAATTCCATTCCACTCTAATCAACTCTACTCCACTCCACTACATTCCATTCCTTCCCATTCCACTCCACTCCACTCCATTCCATTCTTTCATTCCATTCATTCCTTTACATTGCATTCTATTCCATTCCTTTACATTGCATTCTATTCCATTCCATTCCCATCCATTCCATTCTCTTCCATTCCATTCCATTCCACTCTAATCCACTGCATTCCATTCAGTTTCATTCCTTTCCATTCCACTCCAATCCATTCCATTCCATTCAAATCGAATCCACTCTATTCCACTCCACTGTCCTCCAATTCACTCCACTCTATTCCTTTCCTTCCCATTCCCCTCCACTACACTTCACTCCTTTCCAATCTATTCCTTTCCATTCCATTCCATTCCATTTCATTCCAAACCACCCTGCTCCTCTCTACTCCATTAATTTCTGCCCCATGCCACTACACTGCACTCCTTTCCACTCCATTCCATTCCATTCTGTTCCATTGCATTCCATTCCATCCCATTCCTTTAAATCCCATTGCATTCCATTCCACTCCAATCCACTCCAATCCACTCCTTTCCATTCCATTCCATTCCACTCGAATCCACTCTAATACACTCCACTCCTGTCCACTCCACTGCATTCTATTTCTTCCCATTACACTCCACTCTACTTCACTCCATTCCTTTCCATAACTTTCCATTCCATTCCAGTGCGCTCCACTCCATTCTTTTCTACTCCATTCTACTACACTGCACTCCTGTCCACTCCATTCCAATCCATTCCATTCCATTCCAATGCATTGGATTGCATTCAATTCCATTTCATTCCCTTCTAAGACATTACATTCCTCTCCACTCCACTCCACTCCAATCCACAGCATACCATTCCATTCCATTCCATTCCATGTCATTGGATTGTATGCAATTCAATTACACTCCCTTCCAAGACACTACATTCCACTCCACTCCACTCCAATCCACAGCATTCCATTTCATTCCATTCCATTCCATTCCATTCCATTCCATTCCTTTCCACTCTAATCCACTTTACTTCACTATATTCCACACCTCTCCAGTCCTTTCCATACCTTCCCATTCCATGCCTCTCCACTCCATTCCCTTCACTTCTATTCTGTTGCATTGCATTGCATTCAATTCCATTCCCTTCCATTCCATTCCTTTCCAGACCACTCCACTCCACTGCAGTCCATTCCGTTCCATTCCAGTCCATTTCTTTCCATGCCATTCCTCTCAAATCCAGTCTAATCCATTCCACTCCACTCCAATCCACGCCACTCCATTCCATTCCTTTAAATTCCAATCCACTCAACTCCACTCCATTAAATTCCATCGAATCCAATGCATTTCACTCCAATCCTCTCCTGTCCACTCCTCTCCAATCCATTTCTTTCTACTCCATTCCACTACACTGCACTCCCCTCGACTACATTAAATCCAATTCCATTCCATTGCATTCCATTCCATTCCATTCGCTTCCCTTCCATTCACTTCCACTCCATTCCAAACCACTCCGATCCACTGCATTAAATTCCTTCCATTCCATTCTAATCAATTCCATTCACTTCCATTCAAAACCACTCTACTCCACTCCTCTACATTCCACTCCATTCCTTCCCATTCCACTCCACTCCACTCCTTTCCATTTCGTCCCATTCCACTCCACTCCAATACACTACATTCCATTCCATTCTATTCCATTCCACTTCAATCCACTCCACTCCATTCCACTCCAATCCATTTCTTTCTTCTCCATTTCATCTACACTGCATTCCAGTCTACTCCATTCAATTACATTGCCTTCCAATCTATTTTGTTCCATTCCATTCTGTTCCCCACCACGCAACTCCACTCCAATACACTGCATTCCATTCCATTCCATTCCATTCCATTCCATTCCATTCCATTCCATTGCATTCCATTCCATTTCGTTCCGTTCCGTTCCGTTCCATTCCATTCCATTCTACCTGAATCCACTCTACTCCCCTCTATTCCACTCCACTCCAATCCGTTCCTTCCCATTCCAGTGCAGTCCACTACACTTCTCTCCATTCCATTCATTTCCGATACACTGCACTACTTTCCACTCAATTCCATTCCATTTCATACCTTTCTTTACGTTCCACTGGATTCCATTCCATTCCATTAATTTCCATTCCATTCCATTCTACTCCAATCCACTCCACTCCACTCCACTTCATTCCATTGCACTCCATTCCATTCCGTTGCATTCCATTCCATTCCATCACATTCCATTATACTCCATTCCATTCCGTTCCATTCTTTTCCACTGGAACCCACTCCACTCCACTCCAATCCATTGCATTCCATTCCATTCAATTCAAATCCACTCTTCTCCACTCTACACTTTTCCACTCCAGTGCATTCCATTCCATCCCATTCACCTCCATTCCAGTCAACTGCATTCCATTCAATTCCACTGCATTCCATTCCATTCCACTCCACTCCACTAATTTCCTTTCTTCTCCATTCCACTCCACTACAGTCCAATACACTTTTTCCATTCCATTCCTTTCCATTCCATTCCATTGCATGCCATTACATTCCGTTCCGCTCTGTCTGTTCTGTTCTGTTCTGTTCTGTTCCATACCATTCCATTCCATTCCATTCCATTCCATTCCATTCCATTCCATTCCAATCCCCGCCATGCAACTCCACTCCAATCCACTGCATTCCATTCCATTCTATTCCATTCCATTCCATTCCATTGCACTCCATTCCACCTGAATCCACTCTACTCCCCACCTTTCCACTGCACTTAACTCCATTCCATTCCTTTCCATTCCACTCCACTCCACTACACTCCTCTTCATTCCATTCAATGCCAATACACTTCTCTCCACTCCATTCCATTCCATTCCATTCCATTCCATTCCATTCTATTCCTTTTCATTCCTTTCCATTGTATTTCTTTCCTTTACTTTCCATTGCATTCCATTCTACTCCAATCCACTCCACTCCAATACACTGCATTCCATCCCTTTCCATTGCATTGCATTCCAATCAATTGAAATCCACTCTTCTCCACCCCACTAGTCTCCACTCCACTGCATTCCATTCCTTCCCATTCACCTCGATTCCTGCCCACTCCATTCCATTCCACTGCATTCCACTCCACTCCACTCCATTCCATTCTTCTCTTCACCATTCCACTCCAATGCACTCCAATGTATTATTTCCTCTCCATTCCATTCCATTGCATTCCATTCCATTCCATTCCATTCCATTCCATTCCATTCCATTCTGTTCCATTCCATGCTTTCCAGTAGAATCCACTGCACTCCCTTGCAATCCATTCCGATGCATTCCATTCAATTCAAGTCCCCTCTTCTTCACTCCACTCCTCTACTTCCAAATGCATTCCAATCCTTCCCATTCGCCTCCATTACAATCTTCTCCATTACCTTCCATTCCATTCCATTCCACTCCATTTTCTTCCATTCCACTCCATTCCACTCCACGCAAATCACCTCCTTTATTCTCCATTGTAATCCACTGCACTCCACCGCACTTTTTTCATTACTTTCCATTCCATTCCATTCGACACCACGCAACTCCGCTCCAATAAACGGCATTCCATTCCATTCCATTCCATTCCATTCCATTCCATTCCATTCCACTCAATTCCAATCCATTCCAATCCATTCCATTCCATTCCATTCCATTCCATTCCATTCCATTCCACTCAATTCCAATCCATTCCAATCCATTCCATTCCATTCCATTCCATTCCATTCCATTCCATTCCATTCCATTCCATTCCATTCCATTCCACCTTAATCGTCTCTATTCCCCTCTATTCCACACCATTCCATTCTGTTCCTTCCCATTCCCCTGCAGTCCACTACTCTTCACTCCATTAAATTCATTTTGGTTACACTGACTCCACTCCCCTCCTTTCCATTCCATTCCATACCTTTCATTACGTCCAATTTTATTCCATTCCATTCCATTCCATTCCTCTAATTTCCATTCCATTCCATTCTACTCCAATCCACTCCACTCCACTCCACTGCATTGCATTCCATTCCATGCCACTCCGCTCCATTCCCTTCCTGTTCTCTCCATTCCTCCCCACTACACTCCACTGCACTTTTTTCCACTCCATTCCATTCCATTCCATTCTATTGCATTCCATTCCATTCCATTCTTTTCCACTGGAACCCATTCCACTCCTCTCCAATCCATTGCATTCCTTTCCATTCAATTCAAATCCACTCTTCTACACTCCACTCTTTTCCACTACACTGCATTCCATTCCTTCCCATTCGCCTTCATTCCTGCCAACTCCATTCCTTTCCATTCCATCCCATTCCTTTCCATTTCATTGCGTTCCATTCCATTTCTTTCCACTCCATTCCACTCCACTCCACTCCCTTCCTTTCTTCTCCATTCCACTCCAATTCACTCCAATGCACTTTTTTCCATTCCATTCCATTGTATTCGTTTCCATTGCATTCCATTACATTCCGTTCCCCTCTCTTCTGTTCTGTTCCATTCTGTTCCATACCATTCCATTCCATTCCATTCTAATCTCCTCCATGCAAATCCACTCGAATCCATTGCATTGCCTTGCATTCCATTCCATTCCATTCCACTCCATTCCATTCCACCTGAATCCACTCTACTGCCCTCCATTCCTCTGTCCTCCACTCCACTCCCTTCCATTCCTTCCCGTTCCACTCAACTCCACTACACTCCTCTTCATTCCATTCAATGCCAATACACTGCTCTGCACTCCACTCCATTCCATTCCTTTTCATTCCGTTCCATTGTATTCCATTCCTTCCCATTGCTTTCCACTCCATTCCATTCTACTCCAATCCACTCCACTCCAATCCACTGTATTTCATTCCATTTGATTGCATTGCATCACAATAAATTCAAATCCGCTCTTCTACACTCCACTGGTCTCCGCTCCACTGCATTCCATTCCTTCCCATTCACCTCCATTCCAGTCCACTCTATTTCATTCCATTCCACTGCATTCCACTCCACTCCCTTCCTCTATTCTCCGTTCCACTCCAATGCATTGCACTGTATTTTTTCCACTCCATTCCATTCCATTGCATTCCATTCCATTCCATTTTATTCCATTCCTTTCTGTTGCATTCCATGCTTTTCCAGTAGAATCCACTCCCCTCCCCTGCAATCCATTCCATTGCATTCCATTCAAGTCCGCTCTTCTTCACTCCACTCCTCTCCTTCCGAATGCATTCCATTCCTTCCCATTCGCCTCCATTCCATTCCATTCCTTTCCATTCCATTCCATTCCTTTCCATTCCATTCCATTCTACTCCATTCCACTTCAATCCACTCCTTTCCTATATTCTCCTTTCCACTCCACTGCACATTTTGCCATTCCATTCCATTCCATTCCGTTCTATTCCTTTCTACTCCATTCCATTCGCAACCATGCAACTTCACTCCAAATCACAGCATTCCCTTCCATTCTAATCCATTCCATTCCATTTCACATGAATCCGCTCTACTCCCCTCCATTCCACTCCACTCCACTCCATTCCTTTCCTTCCCATTCCACTCCACTCCACTACACTCCTCTCCATTTCATTCATTTCCAAAATCTGCATTCCATTCCACTCCACTCCAATCCATTGCATTCCATTCCATTCAATTCAAATCCACTCTTCTACACTCCACTCTTTTCCACTCCACTGCATTCCATTTCTTCCCATTCGCCTTCATTCCTGTCAAATCCATTCCTTTCCATTCCATCCCATTCCTTTCCATTCCATTGCGTTCCACTCCATTTCTTTCAACTCCATTCCACTACACCCCACTCCCTTCCTTTCTTCTCTATTCCACTCCAATTCACTCCAATGCACTTTTTTCCATTCCATTCCATTCTATTCGTTTCCATTGCATTCCATTATATTCCGTGCCCCTCTCTTCTGTTCTGTTCCATTCTGTTCCGTACCATTCCATTCCATTCCATTCTAATCCCCTCCATGCAACTCCACTCGAATCCACTGCATTCCATTCCATTCCATTGCATTCCATTCCATTCCATTCCATTCCATTCCATTCCATTCCAGCTGAATCCACTCTACTCCCCTACATTCCACTGCCCTCCACTCCACTCCCTTCCATTCCTTCCCATTCCACTCCACTCCCTTCCATTCCTTCCCATTCCACTCCACTCCACTACACTCCTCTTCATTCCATTCAATGCCAATACACTGCTCTGCACTCCACTCTATTCCTTTCCATTCCATTCCATTCCTTTTCATTCCTTTCCATTTTATTCCATTCCTTTCCATTACTTTCCATTCCATTCCTTTCTACTCCAATCCACTCCACTCCAATCCACTGTATTTCATTCCATTTGATTGTATTGCATTCCCATCAATTCAAATCCGCTCTTCTGCACTCCTCTAGTCTCCGCTCCACTGCATTCCATTCCTTCCCATTCACCTCCATTCCAGTCCACTCTATTTCATTCCATTCCACTGCATTCCTCTCCACTCGCTTCTTCTCTTCTCCATTCCACTCCAATGCACTGCACTGTATTTTTTCCAGTCCATTTCATTCCATTGCATTCCATTCCATTCCATTTCATTCCATTCCTTTCTGTTGCATTCCATGCTTTTCCAGTAGAATCCACTCCCCTCCCCTGCAATCCGTTCCATTGCATTCCATTCAATTCAAGTCCCCTCTTCTTCACTCCTCTACTCTCCGCCCCAATGCATTCCATTCCTTCCCATTCGCCTCCATTCCAATCCACTCAATTCCATTCCATCCCATTCCTTTCCATTCCATTCCATTCTACTCCATTCTGCTTCAATCCACTCCTTTCCTATATTCTCCTTTGCACTCCAGTGCACTCCACTGCACTTTTTGCCATTCCATTCCATTGCATTCTATTCCTTTCCACTCCATTCGATTCGCAACCACGCAACTTCACTCCAAATCATAGCATTCCCTACCATTCTAATCCATTCCATTCCATTTCACATGAATCCACTTACTCCCCTCCATTCCACTCCACTCCACTCCATTCCTTTCCTTCCCATTCCACTCCACTCCACTACACTCCTCTCCATTTCATTCATTTCCCAAAATCTGCACTCCATTCCACTCCACTCCAATCCATTGCATTCCACTCCATTCAATTCAAATCCACTCTTCTACACTCCACTCTTTTCCACTCCACTTCATTCCATTCCTTCCCATTAGCCTTCATTCCTGTCAACTCCATTCCTTTCCACTCCATCCCATTCCATTCCACTCCATTGCGTTCCATTCCATTACATTCCACTCCATTCCACTCCACTCCACTCCCTTCCTTTCTTCTCCATTCCACTCCAATTCACTCCAAAGCACTTTTTTCCATTCCATTCCATTCTATTCGTTTCCATTGCATTCCATTACATTCCGTTCCCCTCTCTTCTGTTCTGTTCCTTGCTGTTCCATACCCTTCCATTCCATTCCATTCTAATCCCCTCCATCCAACTCCACTCGAATCCACTGCATTCCATTCCATTCCATTCCATTCCATTCCATTCCATTCCATTCCAGCTGAATCCACTCTATTCCCCTCCATTCCACTGCCCTACACTCCACTCCCTTCCATTCCTTCCCATTACACTCCACTCCACTACACTCCTCTTCATTCCATTGAATGCCACTACACTGCTCTGCACTCCATTCCATTCCATTCCATTCCATTCCATTCCATTCCATTCCTTTTCATTCCGTTCCATTGTATTCCATTCCTTTCCATTCTACTCCAATCCACTCCACTCCAATCCACTTTATTTCATTCCATTTGATTGTATTGCATTCCAATCCATTCAAATCCGCTCTTCTGCACTCCACTAGTCTCCGCTCCACTGCATTCCATTCCTTCCCATTCACCTCCATTCAAGTCCACTCTATTTCATTTCATTCCACTGCATTCCACTCCACTCCACTCCCTTCTTCTCTTTTCCATTCCACTCCAATGCACTGCACTGTATTTTTTCCACTCCATTCCATTCCGTCGCATTCCATTCCATTCCGTTTTATTCCATTCCATTCTGTTGCATTCCATGCTTTTCCAGTAAAATCCACTCCCCTCCCCTGCAATCCATTCCGTTGCATTCCATTCAATTCAAGTCCCCTCTTCTTCACTCCACTCCTCTCCTTCCGAATGCATTCCATTCCTTCCCATTCGCCTCTATTCCTATCCACTCAATTCCATTCCATTCCATTCCATTCCATTCCTTTCCATTCCATTCCATTCTACTCCATCCCACTTCAATCCACTCCTTTCCTATATTCTCCTTTCCACTCCACTGCACTTTTTGGCATTCCATTCCATCCCATTCTGTTCCTTTCCACTCCATTCCATCCGCAGCCACGCACCTTCACTCCAAATCACAGCATTCCCTTCCATTCTAATCCATTCCATTCCATTTCACATGAATCCGCTCTACTCCCCTCCATTCCACTCCACTCCACTCCATTCCTTTCCTTCCCATTCCACTCCACTCCACTACACTCCTCTCCATTTCATTCATTTCCAAAATCTGCAATCCGTTGCACTCCACTCCAATCCATTGAATTCCATTCCATTCAATTCAAATCCACTCTTCTACACTCCACTCTTTTCCACTCCACTGCATTCCATTCCTTCCCATTCGCCTTCATTCCTGTCAACTCCATTCCTTTCCATTCCATACCATTCCTTTCCATTCCATTGCATTCCATTCCATTTCTTTCCACTCCATTCCACTCCACTCCACTCCCTTCCTTTCTTTTTCATTCCACTCCAATTCACTCCAATGCACTTTTTTCCATTCCATTCCATTCTATTCGTTTCCATTGCATTCCATTACATTCCGTTCCCCTCTCTTCTGTTCTGTTCCATTCTGTTCCACACCTTTCCATTCCATTCCATTCTAATCCCCTCCATGCAACTCCACTCGAAACCACTGCATTCCATTCCATTCCATTGCATTCCATCCCATTCCATTCCATTCCATTCCCGCTGAATCCACTCTACTCCCCTCCATTCCACTGCCCTCCACTCCACTCCCATCCATTCCTTCCCATTCCACTCCACTCCACTACACTTCTCTTCATTCCATTTAATGCCAATACACTGCTCTGCACTCCACTCCATTCCTTTCCATTCCATTCCATTCCTTTTCAATCCTTTCCATTTTATTCCATTCCTTTCCATTCCTTTCCATTCCATTCCATTCTGCTCCAATCCATTCCACTCCAATCCACAGTATTTCATGCCATTTGATATTATTGCATTCCAGTCAATTCAAATCCGCTCTTCTGCACTCCACTAGTCTCCGCTCCACTGCATTCCATTCCTTCCCATTCACCTCCATTCCAGTCCACTCTATTTCATTCCATTCCACTGCATTCCACTCCACTCCCTTCTTTTCTTCTCCATCCCACTCCAATGCACAGCACTGTATTTTTTCCACTCCATTCCATTCCTTTGCATTCCATTCCATTCCATTTTATTCCATTCCATTCTGTTGCATTCCATGCTTATCCAGTAGAATCCACTACCCTCCGCTGCAATCCGTTTCATTGCATTCCATTCAATTCAAGTCCCCTCTTCTTCACTCCACTCCTCTCCTTCCGAATGCATTCCACTCCTTCCGATTCGCCTCCATTCCAATCCACTCAATTCCATTCCATTCCATTCCTTTCCATTCCATTCCAATCTACTCCAATCCACTTCAATCCGCTCTTTTCCTATATTCTCCTTTCCACTCCACTGCACTCCACTGCACTTTTTGCCATTCCATTCCATTCCATTCTATTCCTTTCCACTCCATTCCATTCGCAACAATGCAACTTCACTCCAAATCACAGCATTCCCTTCCATTCTAATCCATTCCATTCCATTTCACATGTATCCACTCTACTCCCCTCCATTCCACTCCACTCCACTCCATTCCTTTCCTTCCCATTCCACTCCACTCCACTACAGTCCTCTCCATTTCATTCATTTCCGAAAATCTGCACTCCATTCCACTCCACTCCAATCCATTGCATTCCATTCCATTCAATTCAAATCCTCTCTTCTACACTCCACTCTTTTCCACTCCTCTGCATTCCATTCTTTCCCATTCGCCTTCATTCCTGTCAACTCCATTCCTTTCCATTCCATCCCATTCCTTTCCATTCCATTGGATCCATTCCATTTCTTTCCACTCCATTCCACTCCACTCCACTCCCTTCCTTTCTTTTTCATTCCACACCAATTCACTCCAATGCACTTTTTTCCATTCCATTCCATTCTATTCGTTTCCATTGCATTCCATTACATTCCGTTCCCCTCTCTTCTGTTCTGTTCCATTCTGTTCCACACCTTTCCATTCCATTCCATTCTAATCCCCTCCATGCAACTCCACTCGAATCCACTGCATTCCGTTCCATTCCATTGCATTCCATCCCATTCCATTCCATTCCATTCCCGCTGAATCCACTCTACTCCCCTCCATTCCACTGCCCTCCACTCCACTCCCATCCATTCCTTCCCATTCCACTCCACTCCACTACACTTCTCTTCATTCCATTTAATGCCAATACACTGCTCTGCACTCCACTCCATTCCTTTCCATTTCATTCCATTCCTTTTCAATCCTTTCCATTTTATTCCATTCCTTTCCATTCCTTTCCATTCCATTCCATTCTGCTCCAATCCACTCCACTCTAATCCACTGTATTTCATGCCATTTGATATTATTGCATTCCAATCAATTCAAATCCGCTCTTCTGCACTCCACTAGTCTCCGCTCCACTGCATTCCATTCCTTCCCATTCACCTCCATTCCAGTCCACTCTATTTCATTCCATTCCACTGCATTCCACTCCACTCCCTTCTTATCTTCTCCATCCCACTCCAATGCACAGCACTGTATTTTTTCCACTCCATTCCATTCCTTTGCATTCCATTCCATTCCATTTTATTCCATTCCATTCTGTTGCATTCCATTCTTATCCAGTACAATCCACTACCCTCCGCTGCAATCCGTTCCATTGCATTCCATTCAATTCAAGTCCCTCTTCTTCACTCCACTCCTCTCCTTCCGAATGCATTCCACTCCTTCCGTTTCGCCTCCATTCCAATCCACTCAATTCCATTCCATTCCATTCCATTGCAGCTGAGTCCACTCTACTCCCCTCCATTCCACTGCCCTCCACTCCACTCCCTTCCATTCCTTCCCATTCCACTCTACTCCACTGCACTCCTCTTCATTCCATTCAATGCCAATACACTGCTCTGCACTCCACTCCTTTCCATTCCATTCCATTCCATTCCTTTTCATTCCGTTTGATTGTATTCCATTCCTTTCCATTACTTTCCATTCCATTCCATTCTACTCCAATCCACTCCACACCAATCCTCTGTATTTCATTCCATTTGATTGTATTGCATTCCAATCAATTCAAATCCCGTCTTCTGCACACCACTAGTCTCCGCTCTACTGCATTCCATTCCTTCCCATTCACCTCCATTCCAGTCCACTGTATTTCATCCCATTCCAGTGCATTCCACTCCACTCCCCTCCCTTCTTCTCTTCTCCATTCCACTCCAATGCACTGCACTGTATTTTTTCCACTCCATTCCATTCCATTGCATTGCATTCCATTCCATTTTATTCCATTCCATTCTGTTGCATTCCATGCTTTACCAGTAAAATCCACTCCCCTCCGCTGCAATCCGTTCCATTGCATTCCATTCAATTCATGTCCCCTCTTCTTCACTCCACTCCTCTCCTTCCAAATGCATTCCATTCCTTCCCATTCGCCTCCATTCCAATCCACTCAATTCCATTCCATCCCATTCCTTTCCATTCCATTCCATTCTACTCCATTCCACTTCAATCCACTCCTTTCCTATATTCTCCTTTGCACTCCAGTGCACTCCACTGCACTTTTTGCCATTCCATTCCATTGCATTCTATTCCTTTCCACTCCATTCGATTCGCAACCATGCAACTTCACTCCAAATCACAGCATTCCCTTCCATTCTAATCCATTCCATTCCATTTCACATGAATCCACTGTACTCCCCTCCATTCCACTCCACTCCACTCCATTCCTTTCCTTCCCATTCCACTCCTCTCCACTACACTCCTCTCCATTTCATTCATTTCCCAAAATCTGCACTCCATTCCACTCCATTCCAATCCATTACTTTCCTTTTCATACCGTTCCATTGTATTCCATTCCATTCCATTACATTACTCTCAATTCCATTACATTCTACTCAAATTGACTCCACTCCAATCTACTTTTCTACTCTATTCCGTTCCATTCCGTTCCGTTCCATTCCATTCCATTCCATTCCATTCCATTCCATTCCATTCCATTGTATTCCATTCTATTCAATTCAATTCCACTCTTATCCTCTCCACTCCACTCTACTCCACTGAATTCCTTTCCTTCCCATTCGCCTCCCTTCCAGTCCATTCCATTCCATTAAATTGCTGTCCTTACCACTTCTCTCCACTGCCTTCCTTTCCTCTCCACTCCACTTAACTACACTCTACTGCACATTTTTCCATTCCATTTCATTCCATTCAATTCAAATCCCCTCTTCTCTCCATTGCTCTGCTCTCCACTGTATTCCATTCCTTCCCATTCACCTCCTTCCTGTCAACTGCATACCATTGCATTCCTTTCCATTCCCTTCCCTTCCATTCCATTCCATTCCATTCCATTCCTCTCCCTTCTTTTCTTCTCCATTCCACTCCACTGCACTACACTGCACTTTTTTCCATCCCATTCTTTGTGTTCCGTTGCGTTCTTTTCCATTCCAGTCCATTCCATTTCATTGCATTCCATTTCCCACCACACAACTCCACTCCAATCCACAGTATTCCATTCCATTCCAATCTAATCCATTCCATTCCATTCCACCTGATAACACTCTACACCCATCCATTCCACACCACTCCACTCCATTCCATTCCTTCCCATTCCACTCCACGCTACTGCACTCCACTACATTCCGTTCAATTCCAATACACTGCACTCCACTCCATTCCAGTCCTTTCCTTTACTTTTCATTCCGTTCCTTTATATTCCAGTCCATTCCATTCCATTCTACTATGAACCACTCAACTCCCATCCACTGCATTCCATTCCATTCCATTCCATTCGTTTCCATTCCATTCCATTTCATTCGTTTCCTTTCCATTCCATTCCTTTGCATTTCATTCTACTACGAACCCCTCAAATCCAATCAACTGCATTCCATTCCATTCCATTCCATTCGTTTCCATTCCATTCCATTCCATTCAAATCCACTCTTCTGAACTCCACTCCTCTCCACACCACTGCATTCCATTCCTTCCCAATCAGCTCCATTGAAATCCACTCCATTCCATTCCATTCCGTTGCATTCCATTTCATTCCATTCCTTCATTCCATTCCATCCATTCCTTTCCATTCCATTCCATCCCATTCCATTCCAGTGCATTCCAATCAAATGTAATCCCTTCGTTTCTTCTGCGTGCCTCTCCACTGCACTCCACTGGACCTTTATCCATTCCATTCCATTCCAGTCCCTTCCCTTCTATTCCATTCCTTTCCATTCCTTTCAATTCCATTCCATTTCATTCCTTTGCATTCCATTCCATTCCATTCCTTTCCATTCCATTCCATTCCATTCCATTACATTCCATTCCATTCCATTCCATTCCTTTCTTTTCTACTAGAATCCACTCCACTACACTCGAATCCATTCCATTCCATTCAATTCATGTGCACGCTTCAACACTCCACTCCTCTCCACTCCTCTGCATTCCATTCCTTCCCATTCGCCTCCATTCCAGTCCACACCATTCCATTACATTACATTCCATTGCATTGCATTCCATTCCATTCCATTCCATTCCATTCCATTCCATTGCTTTCCATTCCATTGCATTCCTTTGCATTCCATTCCATTCCATTCTATTCCATTCCATTGCATTCCATTCCATTCCATTCCATTCCATTCCCTTCCCTTCTTTTCCACTAGAATCCCGTCCACTCCAGTCTAATCCATGCCATTCCATTCCATTCAATTCATATCCACACTTCTCGAATCCACTCCTCTCGACTCCACTGCATTGCATTCCTACCCATTCAATTCCATTCGAGTCCACTCCATTCCATTCCATTCTTTTCCATTCCATTTCATTCCATGCCACTCCACTCCATTCCCTTCATTTATTCTCCATTCCATTCTACTGCTCTCCACTGCAGTTTTTTCCATTCCATTCCATTGCATTGCGTTTCATTCCATTTCGTTCTAGTCCTTTCCATTCCTTTCGATTCCATTCCATTCACTTCCATTCCATTCCATTCCATTCCATTGCATACCATTCCATTGCATTCCATTGCTGTCGTTCCATTCTGTTCCGTTCCGTTCCATTTCGTATCATTCCATTCCATTCTGTTCCATGCAACTGCACTCAAATCCACTGCATTCCCTTCCTTTCTATTCTATTCCATTCCATTCCACCTGAATCCACTTTACTCCCTTCCATTGCACTCCAATCCACTCCAATCCATTCCTTTCATTCCCATTACACTCCAATCCACTACACTCCTTTCCATTGCATTCCAGTGCATTCATATCCTCTTGAATCCACTACATTCCACCGCAATCCATTCCATTCCATTCAAATCCACTCTTCTCCACTCCACGACTCTTTACTCCACTGCATTCCATTCCTTCGCATTTACCTCCATTCCAGTGCACTCCATTCCATTCCATTCCATTCCAATCCACTCCATTCCACTCCACTCCACTCCCTTACTTTCTTCTCCCCTCCACTCCACTGCACTCCACTGTACTTTTTCCATTCTGTTCCATTCCCTTCCATTCCATTCCATTCCATTCCATTCCATACTAATGTTTTCAGCTAGAATACACTCCACTCCACTCTAATCATTTCCATTTCATTCCATTCAATTCAAATCCACTCTTCTCCACTAAATTCCTCTCCAATCCACTGAATTCCATTCCTTCCCTTTTGCCTCCACTGCAGTCCACTCCATTCCATTGCATTCCATTCCATTCCACTCCACTCCACTCCATTCCATTCCATTCCATTCCATTCCACTCCATTCCACTCCACTCCACTCCATTCCACTCCATTCCACTCCACTCCACTCCATTCCACTCCACTCCACTCCACTCCACTCCAATCCATTCTTCTCCATTCCACTCCACTCCACTCCATTCCACTCCATTCCACTCCTCCACTCCATTCCACTCCACTCCACTCCACTCCACTCCAATCCATCTTCTCCATTCCACTCCACTGCACTCCATTGCACGGTTTTCCATTCCATTGCATTCCATTCCATTCCATTGTGTTCCATTCCATTGCATTTCTTTCCATTAAATTCCATTCTACATCAATCCATGCCACTCCAAGGCACTGCTTTCCTTTCCATTCCATTCCATTAAATTCCATTTCATTGCATTCGATTCCATTCCATTCAATTCCATTCCATTCATTTCCACTAGATACCCCTCCACTCCAATCCAATCCATTCCATACCATTACATTGAATTCAAATCCACTATTCTCCACTCCACTAATCTCCACTCCTCTGCATTCCATTCCTTCCCATTCATGTCCGTTTCAGTGCACTCCTCTCCATTCTATTCCATTCCATTCCATTCCATTCAATTGCACTCCACTCCATTCTACTCCACTCCACTCGCTTCCTTTCTTCTCATTTCCAGTCCATTAAACTCTACAGTGCTTTTTTTCATACCATTCCATTCCTTTCCATTCCCTTCTTTTGCACTAGAATCCACTCCACTCCACTCCAATCCATTCCATTCCATTCCATTCCATTCCATTCCATTCCAGTCCACTCTTCTCCACTCCACTCATCTCCTCTCAACTGCATTCCATTCCTTCCCGTTCGCCTCTATTCCAATCCATTCCATTCCGTTCCTTTCCACTCCATTCCACTCTAATGGACTCCCTTCCTTTCTTCTCCATTCCACTCCACTGCACCCCACTGCATTTTTATCCATTCCTTTCCCTTCCATTCAATCCATTCCATTCCATTATTTTCCACTAGAATCCACTCCAGTCCACCCCAGTCCTATCCATTCCATTCTATTCAAATCCACTGTTCTCCGCTACACTCATCTCCACGATCTGTATTCCATTTTTTCCCATTCGGCTCCATTCCAGTCCATTCCATTCCATTCTATTCCATTCCATTCCACTCCTTTCCAATCCACTCCACTCCCTTCCTTTCTTCTCCTTTCCCCTCCACTGCACTCCAGTACACTTTTTTCCATTCCATTCCTTTCCATTCCACTTGATTCCATTACATTCCAATCCATTCCATTCCATTCCATTCCATTCCCCTCCACGCAACTGGACTCCAATCAACTGCATTCCAGTCTATTCCATTCTATTCCATTTCTTTACATTGCATTCCAATCAATTCAAATCCACTCTCTCCACTCCACACCTCTGCACTCCACTGCATTCCATTCCTTCCCATTTGCCTCCATTCCAGTCCACTCTTCCATTCCATTCCATTCCATTGCTTTCCCGTCCATTCCATTCCATTCCATTCCATTCCATTCCATTCCGTTCCATTCCATTCCGTTCCATTCCATTGCACTATTTTCCACTAGAATCCACTCCACTCCACTCCAATCCATTCAATTCCATTCCATTTAATTCAAATCCACACTTCTCCACTCCATTCTTCTCCACTCCACTGCATGCCATACTTTCACGTCCGTCTCCATTCCAGTCCATTCCAATCCATTCCATTCCACTCCATTCAATTCCAATCCACTCCTTTCCACTCCACTCCACTCATTTCCTTTCTTCTCCATTCCACTCCACTGCACTCCACTGTACTTTTTTCCATTCCATTCTCTTGTATTCCATTCCATTCTGTTCTTTTCTACTAAAATCCACTTCATTACTCTCCACTCCTTTCCATTCCATTTCTTTATATTGAAATCCACTCTTCTCCACTATTTTCCACCCCACTTCACTGCCTTCCATTCCTTCCCATTTGCATGCACTCCTGTCCACTCCACTCCATTCTGTTCCATTCTGCTCTATTTCACTCCACTCCACTGCACTCCCATCCTTTCTTCTCCATTCCACTCCACTACACTCCCCTGCCCTTTTTTCCATTCCATTCCATTCCATTCCATTCCATTCCATTCCATTCCTTCCGTTCCGTTCCATTCCATTCCGTTCCGTTCCATTCCATTCCATTCCACTCCATTCTGTTCCGTTCCGTTCCATTCCATTCCATTCCTTTCCATTCTCTTCCTTCCATTCCATTCCATTCAATTGAAATGCACTCTTCTCCACTCCAATCCTCTCCACTCCACTGCATTCCATTCCTTCCCATTCAATTCCTTTCCATTCCATTCCACTCCACTCTTCCTTTCTTCTCCCTTCCACTGCACTACAATCCACAGCACCTTTTTCCATTGCATTGCATTCCATTCCATTCCATTGTGTTCACGAGAATCCACTACACTCCACTCCAATCCATTCCTTTCCATTCCATTCCATTCATATCCACTCTTCTCCACTCCACTCCTCTCCACTCCTCTGCATTCCATTCCTTTCCATTCACCACCATTGCCGTCCACTCCATTCCATTCCATTGCATTCCATTCCATTCCAATCCATTCCATTCCAATCCATTCCACGCCACTCCATTCATTTCCTTTCTTCTCCATTGCACTCCACTGCACTACACTGCACTTTTCTCCCTTCCATACCTTCCCATTCGAATCCATTCCATTCCATTCCATTCCACTGCATTCCACTCAACTCCACTACCTTCCTTTCATATCCATTCCACACCACTAGACACCAATGCACTTTTTTCCATTCCATTCCTTTCCATTCCATTCCATTCCTTTGCTTTAGAATTCCCTCCACTCCACTCCAATCCATTCCGTTCGACTCCATTCCATTCCATTCAAATCCACTCTTCTCCACTCCAGTCCTCTCCACTCCACTGCATTCCATTCTTTCCCATTTGCCTCCATTGGAGGACACTCCATTCCATTTCATTCTATTCCATTCCATTCCGTTTCATTCCACTCCATTCTACTCCACTCCATTCCTTTTATTTCTTCTTCATTCCTCTCCAATGCACTCCACTGCACTTTTTCCATTCCATTCCTTTCCATTCCATTCCATTCCATTCCATTCCATTCCATTCCATTCCGTTCCATTCCTTTCCATTCCTTTACATTCCATTGCATTCCATTCCACTCCATTTCATTACATAACATTCCATTCCACTCCATTTCATTACATATCATTCCATTCCATTCCGTTGCATTCCATTCCATTCCAAGCCATTACATCCCATTCAATTCCATTCCATTTTTTTCTGTTCCATTCCATTGCAATCTTTTCCGCTAAAATTCACTCCACTCCACTCCAACACATTCCATTCAATTCCATTCCATTCCATTTAAATCCAGTCTTCTCCATTCCACTCCTCTCCACTCCACTGCATTCCATTCCTTCCTATTCACCTCCATTCCCTTCCACTCCATTCCATTCCCTTCCTTTCAACTCGATTCCATTCCACTCCATGTCAGTCCACTCCCCCCCTTCCTTTCTTCTCCATTAGACTTCCCTGCACTCCACTGCAATTTTTTCCATTCCATCCATTTCATTGCATTGCATTCCATTCCATTCCATTCCATTCCATTCCATTCCATTCCATTCCATTCCATTATATTCCATTCCTTTCCATTCCCCTCAACACAACTGCACTCCAATCCACTGCATTCCATTCTATTCCATTCTATTCCATTCCCTTGCATTGCCTTCCAATCTTTTCAAATCCACTCTTCTCCGATCCACTCCTCTACACTCCAGTGCCTTCCGTTTCATCCCATTCGCCTCCATTCCTGTCCACTCCATTCCATTCAATTCCTTGCCATTCCATTCCATTCCATTCCATTCCATTCCATTCCATTCCATTCTATTCCATTCCATTCCGTTTCATTCTGGTCCTTTCCGTTCTATTCTTATTCACTAGTATTCACTCCACTGCACACCAATCCATTCCATTCCATTTCATTCAATTCATATCCACACTTCTCCACTCCAGTCCTCTCTACTCCACTGCATTCCGTTTGTTCCCATTCATCTCCATTCCTGTCCAGTCCATTCCACTCCATTCCATTCCACTCCATTACATTCCATTTCATTCCATTCCACTCCATTACATTCCATTTCATTCCATTCCATTCCATTCATTACTTTGTTTTCCACTAGAATCCACTCCACTCCATTCGAATCCATTCGATTTCATTGCATTCAATTCAAATCCACTCTTCTCCACTCCTCTCCTCTCCACTCCACTGCATTCGATTCCTTCCCGTTTTTCTCCAATCCACTCCACTCCATTCCACTGCATTCCATTCCATTGCATTCCATTACTTACCATTGAATTCCATTCCAATCAATTCAAATCCACTCTTCTCCACTCCACTCCTCTGCACTCAATTGCATACCATTCTGCCCATTTGACTCCATTCCAGTTCACTCCATTCCATTCCGTTCTGTTCCGTTCCGTTCCGTTCCATTCTGTTCCATTCCACTCCGTTTAACTCCACTCCACTTGCTTCATTTCTTCTCCAATCCACTCCAGTATATTCCACTGCAATTTTTCCATTCCATTCCATTCCATTCTATTACATTCCTCGCCATTCCATTCCATTCCATTTCATTCTATAAAATTCCATTCCATTGCATTTTTTTCCACTAGAATCCTCTCCACTCCACTCCAATCCATTCCATGCCATTCCATTCAAATCATATCCTCTCTTCCCCACTCCACTGCGTTCCATTCCTTCCCATTCGCACCCATTCCCGTCCAATCCACTCCATTCCGTTCTATTCCATTCCATTCCATTCCATTCCTTTCCATTCTATTCCATTCCAGTCGATTCTATTCCATTCTGGTCAATTCCATTCCATTCCAGTCGATTCCATTCCATTCTATTCCATTTCATTCCATTCTATTCGTTTCCACTGGAATCCATTCCACTCCTCTCTAATCCATTCCATTCCATTCCATTCCATTGCATTCAATTCAAATCCACTCTTCTCCACTCCACTCCTCTCCACTCCACTGCATTCCATTCCTTATCATTCGCCTCCATTCCAGTCCTCTGTGTTCCATTGCATTCAATTCCACTCCGTTGCACTACACTCCTCTCCCTTCCTTTCTTCTCCATTCCACTCCCAATGCACCTCACGGCACTTTTTTCCATTCCATTCCATTCAATTCCATTCATTCCATTACTTTTGATTCCATTCCATTCCATTCTATTCCATTCCATTCCCGTCCATGCAACGCACCTCCAATCCACTGCATTCCATTCCATTCCATTCCATTCCATTCCATTCCATTCCATTCCATTCCATTCCATTCCACCTTTATACAATCTACTTCCCTCCATTGCACTCCACACCACTTCACTCCACTCCATTCCATTCCTTCCCATTCCACTCCAATCCACCAAACTCCACTCCATTCCATTCATTTCCAATACACTCCACTCCACTCAAGTCCATTCCATTCCTTATCATTCCATTTCATTGTATTCCATTACATTCCATTACGTTCCATTCCTTTACATTATACTATCATACCCTCCAATCTAATCCCCTGCATTTCATTCCATTCCATCCCATTCCATTGCATTCCATTTCATTCCCCTCCATTCCACTCCACTCCTTTCCTTTCTTCTTGATTCCACTCCAATAAACTCCACTGCACTTTTTTCCATTCATTCCTTTGCCTTCCATTGCATTGCATTCCATTCTATTCCATTCCATTCCATTCCATTCCATTTCATTCCATTCCATTCCATTCATTATTTTATACAATAATCCAATCCACTGCACTCCAACTCATTTTTTTCCATTGCATTCAATTCATTCCAGTCTTCTAAACTCCACTCCAATCCATAAAACTGCATTCCATTCCTTCCAATTTGCCTTCATTCAAATACACTCCAATACATTCCATTCTATTCAATTCCATTCCATTGCATTCCACTCTATTCCACTCAACTCCACTCCCTTCCTTTCTTCTCCATTCCACTCCACTGCACTCCACTGCACTTTTTTCCATTCCATTCCATTCCATTCATTCCATTCCGTTTCATTCCATTCCATTCCGTTCCATTCCATTCCATTCCAATCCATTCCATTCCATTCCATTCCATTCCATTCCATTCCATTCCATTCCATTCCATTCCATTCCATTCCATTCCATTCTTTTCCACTAGAATCCACTCCACTCCACTCCACTCCTGTCTATTCCATTCAATTTCATTCAATTCAAATCCACACTTCTCCACTCCACACCTCTCCACTCCACTGCATTTCGTTCGTTCCCATTCGTCTCCATTCCATTCCATTCCATTCCATTCCCATCCATTACACTGTTTTCTACTAGATTCCACTCCACTCCACTCCATTCCATTCCATTTTATTGCATTCTATTCAAATCTACTGTACTCCACTCCACTCCTCTCCACTCGACTGCATTTGATTCCTTCCCATTCTTCTCCAATCCACTCCATTCCAATTAACTGCATTCCATTCCATTCCAATCCACTGCATTCCATTCCATTCCATTCCATTGCTTTCCTTTCAGTTCCATTCAAATCAAATCAACTCTTCTCCACTCCACTCCTCTGCACTCAAGAACTGCATACATTTCATTATCATTTGACACCATTCCAGTCCAATCCATACCATTCCATTCCATTCCATTCCAGTCCAATCCATTCCATTCCATTCCATTCCAATGCATTCCTGTCGATTCGATTCAATTCGATTCCATTCCACTCCATTCCATTGGAATCCACTCCACTCCACTCCAATCCATTCCATTTTATTCCATTCCATTCAAATCCACTCTTCTCCACTTCACTCCTCTCCACTCCACTGCATTCCATTCCTTCCCATTAGCTTCCTTTCCAGTCCCCTATGCTCCTTTGCATTCCATTCCACTCCTTTCCACTACACTCCTTTCCCTTTCTTTCTCCTCCATTCCTCTCCACTGCACTCCACTGAACTTTTTTCCCTTCCATTCCATTCCATTCATTCCATTCCGTTTGATTCCATTCCATTCCATTCCATTCCATTCCATTCCATTCCATTCCCCTCCAAGGAACTCCACTCCAATGCTCTGCATTCCATTCCATTCCATTCCGACGGAAACCGTTCTACTACTATCCAATGCACTCCACTCCCCTACCTCCACTACATTCCTTTCCATTCCACTGCAGTCCACCACACTCCTCTCATTACATTCATTTCCGATTCTCTGCACTCTACTCCATTCAATTCCATTCCATTCTTTATCATTCCATTTAATTGTATTCCGTTCCATTCTATTACTTTCCATTCCATTCCATTCTACTACCATGCCCTCCAATCTAATCCCCTGCATTTCATTCCATTCCATCCCATTTCATTGCATTCCATTACATTCCCCTCAATTCCACTCCACTCCGTTCCTTTCTTCTCAATTCCACTCCAATAAACTCCACTGCACTTTTTTGCATTCATTCCATTTCATTCCATTGCCTTCCATTCCATTCCATTCCATTCCACTCCATTCCACTGGAATACACTCCACTCCAATCCATTCCATTCCATTCCATTCCATTCCATTCCATTCCATTCCATTCCATTCAAATCCACTCCTCCACTTCATTCCTCTCCTCTCCACTGCATTCCATTCCTTCCCATTAGCTTCCATTCCTGTCCCCTATGCTCCATTGCATTCCATTCCACTCCATTCCACTATACTCCATTCCCTTCCTTTATCCTCCATTCCACTCCACTGCACTCCACTGCACATTTTTCCCTTCTAATCCATTCCATTCCATTCATTCCATTCCGTTTGATTCTATTCCATTCCATTCCTTTCCATTCCATTCCCCTCCAAGCCACTCCACTCCAATGCTCTGCATTCCATTCCATTCCATTCCGACTTAAAACAATCTACTTCTCTCAATTGCACTCCACTCCACTTCACTCCACTACTTTCGATGCCTTTCCATTCCACCGCAGTCCACCACACTCCTCTCATTCCATTTATTTGCAATTCTCTGCACTCCACTCCACTCCATTCCATTCCATTCCTTATTATTCCATTTCATTGTGTTCCATTCCATTCCATTTCTTTCCATTCCATTCCATTCTACTACCAGATTCTCCAATCTAATCCCCTGCATTTCATTCCATTCCATCCCATTCCATTGCATTCCATTCCATTACCCTCCATTCCACTCCACTCCCTTCCTTTCTTCTCGATTCCACTCCATTAAACTCCACTGCACTTTTTTCCATTCATGCCATTCCATTCCATTTCCTTCCATTCCATTCCATTCCTTTCCGTTCCATTCCATTCCATTATTTTATACAAGGATCCAATCCACTGCACTCCAATTCATTTTGTTCCATTGCATTTAATTCATTCCAGTCTTCTAAACTCCACTCCACTCCGTACCACTGCATTCCATTCCTTCCCATTTGCCTTCATTCCAATACACTCCAATCCATTCCATTCTATCCATTCCATTCCATTCCATTCCACTCAACTCCACTCCCTTCTTTCTTCTCCATTCCACTCCACTGCACTCCATTGCACTTTTTTCAGTTCCATTCCATTCCATTAATTCCATTCCATTCCATTCCATGCCATTCCACCTTAATCCAATGTACTTTTCTCCATTGCATTCCACTCCACTTCACTCCACTCCATTCCATTCCTTCACATTCCACTCCAATCCACAACAGTCCTCTCCATTCCATTCATTTCCAATACACTGCACTCCACTCTACTCCATTCCATTCCATTCCTTATCATTCCATTCCATTGTATTTCATTCCCTTCCATTACTTTCCATTCCATTCCATTCTACTCCCATTCGCTCCACTCCAATCCTCTGCATTTCATTCCATTATATCCGATACGTTTGGGTTCCATTGCATTCCCCTCCATTCCAATACACTGCCTTACTTTCTTCTCCATTCCACTCCACTTCACTCCACTGCAATTTTTTCCATTCCATTCAATTCCATTCCATTCCATTTTTTATACCAGAATCCAATCCTCTGCACTACACTTCATTCCTTTCCATTCCATTCAATTCAACTGCACTCTTCTAAACTCCACTCCTCTCCATACCACGGCTTTCCATTCCTACCCATTCACCTTCATTGCGATCCTCTCCATTCCATTCCATTGTATTCCATTCCATTCCAGTCCTTTCCACTCCATTCCAGTCAACTTCACTCCATTCATTTCTTCTCCATTCCACTCCACAACACTCCACTGCACTTTTTTCCATTCTATTGCATTCCATTCCATTCCATTCCATACCATTCCATTCCCCTCCATGCAACTCCACTCCAATCCTCTGCATTCCATTCCATTGCATTGCATTCCACCTGATTCCAACCTACTCCCCTCCATTCCACTCCACTCCACTCCATTCCATTCTTTCCCATTCCACTGCCCTCCACCACAATCCTCTCCATTCCATTCATTTCCAATACACTGCATTCCACTCCACTTCATTCTATTCCATTCCATTAAATTCCTTTTCTTACCGTTCCACTGTATTCCATTCAATTCCATTACTTTCCATTCCATTCCATTCTACTCCAATCCACTCCACTACAATCCACTGCATTCCATTCCTTTCCATCCCAATCCATTGCATTTCATTCCATTCAGTTCAAATCTACTCTTCTCCATTCCCGTCTTCTCCACTCCCCTGCATTTCATTCCTTCACATTCGCCTCCATTCCAGTCCACTCATTCCATTCCATTCCTTTCCATTCCATTCTGTTCCATTCCATTCCATTCCAGTCCTCTACATTCCATTCAATTCTATTCAATTCCATTCCATTCCTTTCCATTCCACTCCTTTCCACTCCACTCCTCTCCCTTTCTTTCTTCTCCATTCCACTCCACTACACTCCACTGAATTTTTTCCATTCCATTCCATTCTGTTCCGTTCTGTTCCATTCCATTCTATTCCATTCCAATCCATTCCATTCCGTTCCATTCAGTTTTATGCCATTCTTTTCACGTAGAATCCTCTCCAGTTAAGTTAAATCGATTCCTCTTCATTCCATTCAATTCAAATATACTCTTCTGCACTCCACTCCTCTCCACACGATAGCATTCCATTCCGTCCCATTCGTCTCCATTCCAATCCACTCCTTCCATTCTTTCCATTTCATTCAATTCCATTCCATTTCACTCCTTTCCACTACACACCACTCCCATCCTTTCTTCTCCATTCCTCTGTACCGCACTCCACTGCACGTTTTTCCATTCCATTCCATTCCATTCCATTCCATTCCATTCCATTATATTTCCCTCCTCGCAATTCCACACCAACACACTGAATTCATTTCCATTCCATTCCATTCCATTCCCTTCCATTCCATTCCATTCCTTTCCATTGCTTCTGATTCCTCTCTACTCCTTTATGTTCCATTCCACTCCAGTCCACTCCATTCCTTTCTTCTCCATTCCACTCCACTTCACTCCACTGAACTTTTTTCCATTCATTCCATTCCGTTACATTCCATTCCATTCCATTCCATTGCATTCTATTCCAGTATAATCAACTCCACTCCACTCCAATCCATGCCTTTTCATTCCATTCATTTCAAATCCAGTCTTTTGCACTACACTCCTCTCCGCACCACTGCATTCCATTCTTTCCCATTCGACTCCATTCCAGTCCACTCCATTCCATTCCATTTTATTCCATTCAATTCCATTCCATTTCACTCCACACCACTCCCTTCCTTTCTTCTCCATTCCACTCCACTGCACTCCACTGCACTTTTTTCCATTCTATTGCATTCCATTCCATTCCATTCCACTGCATTCCTTTTCATTCTGTTCCATTCCATTCCCCTCCATGCAACTCCACTCAAATCCACTGCTTTCCATTCAATTCCATTCCATTATATTCCATTGCATTCCATTCCATTCCGTTCCATTCCATTCCCATCCATTCCATTCCATTCCATTCAATTCTTTTCCAATAATATTCACTCCATTCCAATCCAATCCATGCCATTTCATTCAATTCAAATCCACTCTTCTCCACTCCACTCCTCTCCACTCCAGTGCATTCCATTCCTTCCCACTCGCCTCCATTATAGTCCACTCCATTCCTTTCCATTCCATTCCATTCCAATCCTTTCTTCTGCACTACAATCCACTGCACTCTTCTCTAATCCATTCCATTCCATTACATTCAATTCAAATGCACTCTTCTCCCCTCCACTCCTCTCCATTCCACTCCAATCTATTCCATTCCATTCCATTCAATTCATATCCACACTTTTCCCCTCCACTCCTCTCCAGTACACTGCATTCCATTCAACTCCATTCCGGTCCACTCCATTCCATTCCATTCCATTCCATTATATTTTTTTCCACTAGAATCCACTCCACTCCACTCCAATCCATTCCTTTAATTTCCATTCATTTCAACTCCACTCTTCTGCACTCCACTCCTCTCGACACCATTGCATTCCATTCCTTCCCATTCGCCTCCATTCCAATCCTCTCCATTCCATTCCATTTTATTCCATTTCATTCTATTCCATTCCATTCCAGTCCACTCCACTCCCTTCCTTTCTTCTCCTTTCAACACCACTGCACTCCACTGTATTTTTCCATTCTTTTCCATTCCATTCAATTCCATTCCATTCCACTCCACACCACTCCATTCCTTTTGCCTCCATGCAACTCCACTCCAATCCACAGAATTCCATTCCATTCTCATCCCTTCCATTGCACCTGAATGCAATCTACTCCTCTCCATTCCATTCCACTACACTCCATTCCATTCCTTCCCATTCCACTCCACTCCACCACACTCCACTCCAATTGCATTCTTTTCCAATATAGTGCAATCCATTCCACTACATTCCATTCCATTCCGTCCTTTTCATTCCGTTCCATTGTATTGCATTCCATTCCATTACTTTCCATTCAATTCCATTCTACCACAATCCAATCCACTCCAATCCATGGCATTCCATTCCATTCCATCCCATTCCATTTCATTCCATTACATTCAATTCAAATCCACTCTTCTTCTCTCCACTCCTCTCCACTCCACTGCAATTCCTTCCCTCCCATTCAGCTCCAATCCAGACCATTCCATTCCATTCCATTCTATTCCACTCCACTCCCCTGCCTCCTTTCTTCTCCCTTCCACTCCACTACACTCCACTTCACTTTTTCCATTCAATCCATTTCATTCCATTTCATTCCATTCCATTCCATTCCATTCCATTCCATTCCATTCCATTCCATTCTTTAACTTGAATCCACTCCACTCCACTCCAGTCCATTCTTTCCATTCCATTCAATTCAAAACCACTCTTCTGCATTCTACTCTCTGCACACCAGTGCATTCCTTACCTTCACATTTGCCTCCATTCCAATCCACTCCATTCAATTCCATTCCATTGCATTCCACTCTATTTCATAAAATTCCATTTGACTCCGTTCCTCTCAACTCCACTTCCTTCGTTTATTCTCCATTCCACTCCACTGCACCCCACTGCACTTTATTCCATTCCATTCCATTTCTTTCCTTTGCATTCCATTCCATTCCATTCCATTCCAATTCATTCCATTCCATTCCATTCTTTTCCACTAGAATCCACTCCGTTCCACTCCAATCCATTCCATTCCATTCCATTCAAATCCACTATTCTCCACTCCACTCCTCTCCACTCCACTGCATTATAGTCCTTCCCATTTCCATCCACTCCACTCCATTCCTTTCCATTCCATTCCATTCCATTCCATTCCATTCCATTCCATTCCGTTCCATTCCATTCCATTCCATTCCATTCCATTCCATTCCCTTCCATGCCATTCGACTCCACTCCACTTGATTCCTTTCTTCTCCATTCCACTACACTCCACTCCACTGCAGTTTTTTATATTCATTCCATTCAGTTCAAATTCTCTCTTCTGCACTCCCCTCTTCTCCACTCCGCTGCATTCCTTTCCTTCCCATTAACCTGAATTCCCGTCCATTCCATTCCATCCCATTCCATTATTTTCCCTTCAACTGCATTCCATTCCATTCCATTCCGTTCCATTGCATTCCATTGCATTCCAATTCAATCCATTCCATTCCATTCCATTCCATTCCATTCCATTCCATCCCATCCCATCCCATTCCATTCCATTCCATCCCATTCCATTCCATCCCATTCCATTCCAATCCATTCCACTCAGCTCATCTCCCTTTCTTTCTTCTCCGTGCCTCTCCACTGCACTCTAGTGCCCCTTTTTCCCTTTCATTCCATCCCATTCCATTGCATTCCATTCCATTCCCTCCATTCCACTCCATTCCATTCTGTTCCATTCCATTCCATTCCATTCCATACTTTTCCAATGGAATACACTCCACTCCACTGAAATCGATTCCTTTCCATTCCATTCAATACAAATCCACTCCTCTGCACTCCATTTTGCTCCCTACCACTGCATTTCATTAATTCCCATTCGCCTCCATTCCAATCCAGTCCATTCCATTCGGTTCCATTTCATTCCATTCCATTCCATTCAACACCACACCACTCCTTTTATTTCTTCAGCAATCCTCCCCACTGCGCAGCACTGCACTTTTCTCTATTTCATTCCGTTCCATTCCATTCCATTCCATTCCAATGCATTCCATTCCATTCCATTCCATTCCAATGCATTCCATTCCATTCGAATCCATTCTTTTCCACTAGAATCCACTCCACTCCAATCCAATCCATTACATTCCATTCCATTCAATTCATATTTACTCTTCTCCTCTCCACTGCCTTCCAGTCTTCTTTATTCCATTCCTTCCCATTTTCCTCCATTGCAGTCCAATACATTCCATTCCATTCAATTCCATTTCTCTCCATTCCCCTGCACTCCACTCCCTTCCTTTCTTTTCCATTCCACTCCACTGCACTCCATTGCACTTTTTTCCATTCCATTTCTTTCCATTCCAATCAATTCATTCCATTCCGTTTCATTCCATTCCATTGTATTCCATTCCATCCCATTCCATTCCGTTCAATTCACCTCCATGCGACTCCAATCCAATCCACTACACTCCATTCAATTCCATTCCTTTCCATTCCATTCCATTCCATACCATTCCTACGGAATCCAATCTACACCCCTCCATTATCCTCCACTCCACTCCAGTCCACTCCCTTCCATTCCTTCGCATTTCACTACACTCCACCACCATCCTCTCTATTCCATTCATTTCCAATACACTGCACTGCGTTCCTCTCCATTCCATTCCGTCCCATTCCTTTTCATTCCATTCTATTGTATTCCTTTCCATTCCATTCTACTGCATTCCATTATTTTCAATTCCATTCCATTCTACTGCAATCCACTCCAGACCAATCCACTGCATTCCATTTCATTACAACCCTTTCCATTGCATTCAATTCCATTAAATTCAAGTGCTCTTTTCTCCACTCCACTGTTCTCCACTCAACTGCATTTCATTCCTTCCCGTTTGCCTCCATTCCAGTCCACTCCATTCCATTCCATTTTATTCCATTCCATTCCATTTCATTCCATTCCATTGCATTCCATTCTATTCCTTTCCATTCCATTCCATGACATGCCATTCCATTCCACTCCATTCCATTCCACTCCATTCCATTCCATTCCATTCCACTACATTCCATTCCACTCCCTTTGACTCCACTCCACTGCTTCCTTTCTTCTCCATTCCACTCCACTACACTCCACAGCACTTTTTTTCCATTCCATTCCATTCCATTCCATTCCATTCCATTCCATTCCATTCCATTCTTTTCCACTAGAATCCAGACCACTCCTCTCCAGTCCACTCCATTCCATTCCATTAAATTCCATTCAAATCCACTCTTCTCCACTCCACCCATCTCCACTCCTCTGCATTCCATTAATTGCCATTCGCCTCAGTTAAAGTCAACTCCATTCCTTTCCTTTCCATTCCATTCCATTCCACTGCATTCCACTCCAGTCCACTCTCTTCCTTTCTTTTCTATTCAACTCCACTGCACTCCAGTACAATTTTTTCCATTCCATTCCATTGCATTCCGTTACATTCCGTTACATTCTGTTCCGTTGTGTTCTGTTCGGTACCGTTCCATATCATTCCATTCCATTCCTATCCATTCCCCTCCATGAAACTCCCCTCCAATCCACTGCATTCCATTCCATTCCATTGTAGTCCATTCCATTCCAATCCAGCTGAATCCAATCGACTCCCCTCCATTCCACTCCAATCCACTTCACTGCAATCCATTCCTTCCCTTTCCCCTCCACTCCACTACACTCCTCTCCAATCCATTCAATTCCAATAAACTGCACACCAATCCTTTCCTTTCCATTCCATTCCATTCCATTCCGTTCCATTCCTTTTCATTTCTTTCCATTGTATTACATTTCTTTCCATTACTTTCCATTCCATTCCATTCTACTCCAATCCACCACACTCCAGTCCACTTCATTCCATTCCGTTTGATTCCATTGCATTTCATTGCAATCAATTCAAATCCACTCTTCTCCACTACACTCCTCTCCACTCCACTGCATTCCATTACTTCCCATTCTCTTCTATTCCAGTCGACTCCACTCCATTCCATTCCATTGCATTCCATTCATTTCCATTTCCTTCCATCCCATTCCATTCCACTGCATTCCATTCCATTCCCTTGCATTCCATTCCATTGCAATCCACTCCACTCCTCTCCACTCCACTGGATTGCATTCCTTCCCATTCACCCCCATTCCAGTCCACTCCATTCCATTCCATTCAATTCCATTCCTTTCCATTCCATTCCTTTCCATTTTTTCAACTAGAATCCACTCCACACGACTCTAATCCATTCCATTACTTTCCATTCCATTCAAGTCCACTATTCTCCACTCTGCTCCTCTCTACTCCACTGCATTGCATTCCTTCCCTTTCGCCTCCATTCCAGTCCACTCTGTTCCATTCCATTCCATTCCATTCCATTCCATTCCATTCCTTTCTATTCCGTTCCTTTCCATTGCTTTCTATTCCATTCCATTCCAGTCTATTCCATTAGACTCCATTCCAATTCTCTCCAATTCCTTCCTTTCTTCTCCATTCAACTCCACTGCACTCCACTGCACTTTATTTCATTCCTTTCCTTTCTATTCCACTCCATTTCAATCCATTCCATTCCATTCCCTTCCATTCCATTCCATTCCATTCCTTTCCATTCCATTCCCTTACTTTACATTACATTGCATTCTTTTCCCGTAGAACCCACTCCACTCCAATCCAATCCATTTCATTCCATTCCATTCAAATACACTTTTCTCCACTCCACTCCTCTCCACTCCACTGAATTCCATTATTTCCCATTCGCTTCCATTCCATTCCACTCCATTCCATTCCATTCCATTGCATTGCATTCCATCCATTCCATTCCACTCCTTTCCACTCAACCCCACTCCCTTCCTTCCTTCTCCATTCCACTCTAGTACACTCCCATCCACTTTTTTCCATTCCATTCAATTCCATTCCTTTCCATTCCACTCCATTCCATTCCATTCCCTTCTTTTCACTGGAATCCTCTTCACTCCACTCCAATACCTTCCATTCCTTTCTATTTAAATCCACTATTGTCTACTGCACTCCTCTCAACTCCACTGCGTTCCATTCCTTCCGACTCGCATCCATTCCTTTCCACTCCTTTCCATTGCATTCCATTCCATTCCATTCCATTCCATTCCATTCCATTCCGTTCCATTCCACTCCATTCCACTCCGTTCCATTCCACTCCATTCTGTTCCATGCCACTGCATTCCGTTCCATTCCATTCCATTCCATTCCATTCCATTCCATTCCATTCTTTTCCACTGGAATCCACTCGAATCCATTCCATTCCATTCTTTTCCACTTGAATCCACTCCAATCCATTCCATTCCATTCTATTCAAATCCACTCTTCTCCACTCCACTCCTCTCCACTCCACTCCGTTCCATTCCTTCACATTCGCCTACATTCCAGTCCACTCCTTTCCATTCCATTCTTTTCTTTTCAATTGCATTCTACTCCATTCCACTCCCCTCCACTCCCTTCCTTTCTTCTCCATTCCACTCCAATGCGCTGCACAGCAATTTTTTCCATTCCATTCCATTCCATTCCATTCCATTCTCTTCTTTTCCACTGTAATCCACTCCATTCCACTCGAATCTATTCCATTCCATTCCATTCAATTCAAATCCACCCTTCGCCAGTACATTGCTCTCCAATCCAGTGGATTTCATTCCTTCCAATTGGCTTCCACTGCCGTCCATTCCATTCCATTCCATTCCGTTCCATTCCGTTCCACTCCATTCCATTCCATTCCATTCCACTTCATTCCACTGCACTCCTCTCCCATCCTTATTTCTCCATTCCACTGCACTGCACTCCATTGAAGTTTTTTACATTCCATTCCACTAAATTCCATTCCATTGCATTCGATAGCATTCCACTCTATTCCATTCTTTTCTGTTCCGTTCCATTCCATTCCATTCCAATGCATTCCATTCCCCTCCATGCACCTCCACTCCAATCCACTGCATCATATTCCATTCCATTGTATTGCATTCCGTTCCATTCCTCTCCATTCCATTCCATTCTACTCCAATCCACTTCACTGCGATTCACTGCATTCCATTCCATTCCATTCTGTTCCATTCCATTCCATTCCATTCTATTCTTTTCCACTATAATCCACTCCACTAAACTCGAATCCATTCCATTCCATTCCATACAATTCAAATCCACCCTTCTCCACTAAATTCCTTTCCACTACACTGCATTCCATTCCTTCACATTCGCCTCCACTCCATTCCACTCCACTCCTTTCCATTCCATTGCATTGCATTTCATTTTGCTCCATTCCGTTCCATTCTGTTCCTTTCCATTCCATTCCATTCCCTTCCATTCCACACTATTCTATTCTATTCCTATCTTGCGACAAGTTCTCAATCTCTCACCCTGGTTGGATTGCAGTGGCACTATGTCAGCTCACATTTTATTTCCCCTTTCCATTCCAATCCATTCCATTGCATTCCATTCAATTCCATTCAAGTTCATTCCATTCTGTTCCATTCTGTTCCATTGAACTCCATTCCATTCCATTCCATTCCATTCCATTCCATTCCATTCCATTCCATTCCATTCCACACTATTCTATTCTATTCCTATCTTGTAACAAGTTATCAATCTCTCACCCTGGTTTGATTGCATTGGCACTATGTCAGCTCACATTTTATTTTCCCTTTCCATTCCAATCCATTCCATTCCATTCTATTCCATTCCATTCCGTTCCATTCTGTTCCGTTGCACTCCATTCCATTTCATTCCATTCCATTCCATTCTGTTCCATTGCACTCCATTCCATTGCATTCCACTCCATTCCATTCCAGTCCATTTCATTCTATTCCTTACCATTCCACACGATTCTATTCTATTCCTTTCTTTCAACCAGTTCTCAATGTGTCACCCTGGATGGGTTGCAGTGGCACAATGTCAGCTCCCATTTTATTTCACTGTTCCGTTCCATTCCATTCCATTCCATTCCATTCCATTCCATTCCTTTCCTTTCCATTCCATTCCATTCCCTTGCACTCCATTCCATTCCATTTCATTCCATTCCATTACATTACATTCGATTCCACACTGTTCTATTATATTCCTTTCTTTCAATAAGTTCTGAGTCTGTCACGCTGTCTGGATTGCTGTGGCAAAAATTCAGCACACATTTTATTTCACAGTTCCATTCCAATAAATTCGATTACATTCCATTCCATTCAATTCCATTTAATTCCATTCCGCATGTTGCTCACCATTCCATTCCATTCATTCCATTCCATTCCAGTCCATTCCATTCCTTTCATTTCCCCACTAATCTATTCTATTCCTTCCATTCAACAATTTCTCAATCTGTCACCCTGGCTGGATTTCAGTTTTGCAGTATCACCCCACATTTTATTTCACCCTTCCTTTCCATTCCATTCCATTCCAATCCATTCCCTTCCCTTCCATTCCATTCCATTCCATTCCATTCTTCTGTTCCATTCCTTTCCATTGCAACCAATTCCATTCTATTCCATTCCATTCCATTCCATTCCATTCCATTCCATTCCATTCCATTCCACACTATTTTATTCTATTCCTTTCTTCCAACAAGTTCTCAATCTGTAACCCTTGTAGGATTGCAGTGGCACAATGTCAGCTCATATTTCATTTCACCGTTCCATTCCATTCCGTTGCATTCCATTCCATTCCATTCATTCCATTCCCTTCCATTTCATTTGATTACTTTCCAGTCAATTCCGTTCCATTGCATTCCATTCCATTTCATTCCATTCCACTCAAAACTATTCTATTCTACTCCTTTCTTTCAACATGTTCTCAATCTGTCACCCTTGCTGGATTGCAGTGGCACAATGTCAGCTCACATTTTGTTACACCGTTTCATTCCATTCCATTCTTTTCCACTCCATTCCATTCCATTTCATTCCGTTCCATTCCATTCCATTCCATTGCATTCCATTCCATTCAATTCCATTCCATTCCATTCCATTGCTTTCCATTCTTTTCCATTCCATTACATTCCACACTATTCTATTCTACTCCTTTGTTTCAACAATTCTTAATATGTCACCTTGGCTGTATTGCAGTGGCACAATGTCAGCTCACATTTACTTTAACCATTCCATTCTGTTCCATTCCATTCCATTCCATTCATTTCCATTCGGTTCCATTACACTCCGTTGCATTCCATTCAATTGCATTCCACACTATTCTCTTCTCTTCCTCTCTTTCAACAAGTTCTCAATCGGTCACCCTGGGTGGACTGCAGTGACACAATGTCAGCTCACATTTTATTTCACTGTTACATTCGATTCCATTCCATTCCATTCCATTCCATTCCATTCTCTTCCATTGCACTCAATTCCATTCCATTCCAGACTATTCTATTCTATTACTTTCTTTCAACAAGTTCTTTATCTGTCACCCTGGCTGGATTGCAGTGGCACAATATCAGCTCACATTTTATTTAACCATTCCATTCCATTTCATTCCATTCCGTTCCATTCCATTCCATTCCATTCCATTCCCTTCCATTCCTTTCTGTTCCGTTGCCTTCCATTCCATTCCATTCCATTTCGTTCCATTCACTTCCATTCCGTACAATTGTTCTCCATTCCATTCCAATCCATTCTCTTCCATTCCATTACATTCCATTCAATTGCATTCCATTCCCTTCCAATCCATTCCCTTCCATTCCATTACATTCCTTTCCAATCCGTTCCATTGCACTCCATTTCATTCCATTCCATTCCATTCTATTTCATTCCATTCCATTCCATTCCATTCTGTTCCATTCCACACTATACTATTCTTTTCCTTTCTTTGAACAAGTTCTCAGTCTGTCACCCTGGCTGGATTGCAGTGGCACGTCAGCTCACAATTTATTTCACTGTTTATTCCATTCCATTCCATTCCATTCCATTCCATTCCATTCCTTTGGATTCCATTTCATTCCACATTATTCTATTCTATTCCTTTCTTTCAACATCTTCTCAATCTGTCACCCTGGCTGGATTGCAGTGGCACAATGTCAACTGACATTTTATTTCACTGTTCCATTCCATTCCATTCCTTTCCATTCCATTCCATTTCATTCCATTCCATTCCTTTCCTTTCCATTGCACTCCAATCCATTCCATTCCGTTCCCTTCCATTCCATTCTGGTATGTTCCTTTCCGTTCCCCTGCCTTCCACTCCATTCCATTCCATTTCTTTCCATTCCATACCATTCCATTCCATTGCACTGCATTCTATCCCATTCCATTCCACTCCATTCAATCCCATTCCATTCCATTGCACTCCACTCCTTTCCTCTCCACTCCACTCTATTCCATTCCATTCCATTCTACACTATTCCATTCTATTCCTTTCTTTAAACAAGTTCTCAATCTCTCACCATGGCTGGATTGCTGTGGCACAATGTCAGCTCACATTGTATTTCACCGTTCCATTCCATTCCATTCTGTTCCATTCCATTCCATTCCATTCCATTCCATTCCATTCCATTCCATTCCATTCCAAACTATGCTCTTCTATTCCTTTGTTTCAACAAGTTCTTAATCTCTCACCCTTGCTGGATTGCAGTGGAACAGTGTCAGCTCACATTTTATTTCACCATTCCATACCATTCCATTCCATTGTATTCCATTCCATTCCATTCCATTCCATTCCATTACCATTCCTTTCCATTCCGTTGCTTTCCGTTGCATTCCGTTTCATTGCCCTCCATTCCATTCCATTCCACTCCATTCCATTCCATTACATTCCTTTCAATTCCATTCCATTTTGTTCCATTCCGTTCCATTCTACATTGTTCCTTTCCTTTCCATTCTGTTCCATTACATTCCATTCCATTCCACTCCACTCCCCTCCACTCCGCTCGACTCCACTCCTCTGCCACCCACTCCACTCCATTCCATTTCATTCCAAACTACTCTATTCTATTCCATTTCTTCAAAAAGTTCTCAATCTGTCACCCTGGCTGCATTGTAGTGGCACAATAACAGCTCACATTTTGTTTCACAGTTCCTTTCCATTCCATTCCATTCCATTCCATTTCATTTCATTCCATTCCATTCCTTTCCATTCCATTGCACTCCAATCCATTCCATTCTGTTCCCTTCCATTCCATACCAGTATGTTCCATTCCATTCCCCTCCCTTCCACTCCATTCCATTCCATTTCGTTCCATTCTGCACCGTTCCCTTCCATTGCAATGCATTCCATCCCATTCCATTGCACTCCATTCCATTCCATTTCATTCCATTCCATTCCATTCCGTTCCATTGCACTCCATTCTGCTCCATTCCATTCTGTTCCATTCCATTCCATTCCATTCCATTCCATTCCATTCCATTCCACTCCACAGTTTTCTATACTATTCCTTTCTTTCAACAAATTCTCAATCTGTCACCCTCGCTGGATTGCAGTGGTACAATGTCAGCTTAAATTTTATTTCACCTTTCCATTCCGTTCCATTACACCCCAATCTTTTCCATTCCATTCCATTCGACACCACTCCAATCCACTCCATTACACGCCACGCCACTCCACTCCACTCCATTCCAATCCATTCCATTACTCGCTATTCTATTCTATTCCTTTCTTTCAACAAGTTCTCAATCTGTCACCCTGGCTGGAATGTTGTGGCAGAATGTCAGCTCACATTTTATTTAACCATTCCATTCCATCCCATTCCATTCTACTCTGTTCTTTTCAATGTCATTCCATTCCGTTCCATTCCATTCCATTGCACTCCATTCCGATCTTTCCATTCGATTCCATTCCATTCAATTCCGTTCCATTCCATTCCATTCCATTCCACACTATTCTATTCTATTCCTCTCTTTCAACATGTTCTCAATCTGTCACCCAGGCTGGTTTGCAGTGGCACAATGTAAGCTCACATTTTATTTCACCATTCCATTTTATTCCATTCCATTCCATTCCATTCCATCCTTCCATTCCATCCTTCCATTCCATTCCATTCCATTCCATCCCCTTCCATTCCATCCTCTTCCATAGCACTCTATTCCATTCCATTCCATTCCATTCAATTCCATTCCATTCCACCCTATTCTATACTATTCCTTTCTTTCAACACCATCTCAAATTGTCACTGAGGCAGAATTGCAGAGGCACAATGTCACCTCACATTTTATTTCATGGTTCCATTCCATTCCATTCCATTCCGTTCTGTTCCCTTCCATTCCATTTCATTCCCTTCCTTTCCTTTCTGTTCCATTGCACTCCATCCCATTCCGTTCCATTCCATTCCATTCCATCGCAAACCATCCCATTCCTTTCCAGTCCATTCCATTCCATTCAATTCCACTCTATTCCACGCTATTCTATTCTATTCCTTTCTTTCAAAAAGTTCTCAATCTGTCACCATGGCTGGATTGCAGTGGCACAATGTCAGCTCACATTTTATTTCACTGTTCCATTCCATTCCATTCCATTCCATTCCATTCCATTCCATTCATTCCATTCCATTCCATTCATTCCATTCCATTCCATTCCATTCCATTCCATTCCATTCCATTCCGTTCCATTGCACTCAATTCCATTCCATTCCTTTCCATTCCATTCCATTCCATTCCATTCCATTCCATTCCATTCCATTCCATTGCACTCCATTCCACTCCACTCCACTCCACTCCACTCCACTCCACTCCATTCCACTCTATTCCATTCCTTTCCATTTCACACTCTTCTATTCTATTTCTTTCCTTCTACAAATTCTCAGTCTGTCACCCTGGTTTTATTGCAGTGGCAGTATGTTTGCTCACGTTTTATTTACTCTTCTATTACAGTCCATTCCATTCCATACCATTCCCTTCCATTTCATTCAAATCCTTTCAATTCCATTCCATTGCACTCCATTCCATACCGTTCCATTCCATCCCATCCCATCCCGTCCCGTCCTGTCCTGTCCCGTCCCGTCCTGTTCCATTCCATTCCATTCCACACTAATCTACTCTATTCCTTTCTTTCAACAAGTTCTCAATCTGTCACTCTGGCTGTATTGCAGTGGCACAATGTCAGCTCACATTTTACGTCTCCGTTCCATTCCTTTCCATTTCATTCCGTTCAATTTCATTCCATTCTGTTCCAATTCATTCCAATCCGTTCCAGTCAGTTCCATTGCATTCCATTCCATTCCATTCCATTCCATTCCATTCCATTCCATTCCACTCATTACATTGCATTCCACACTATTATATTCTATTCCTTTCTTTCAACAAGTTCTCAATCTGCCAGCCTGGCTGGATTGCAGTGGCACCATATCAGCTCACATTTTATTTCAAGGCTCCATTCCATTCCATTCATTTCCATTCTATTCTATTCCACTCCGTTCCATTCCATTTCATTCCCTTCCGTTCCATTCCATTCGTTTCCACTGCTTTCCATTCCTTTCCATTCCAATCCATTCAATTCCATTCCATTCCATTCCATTGAATTCTGTTCCACACTCTTCTATTCTATTCCTTTCTTTCAACAAGTTCTCAATCTGTCACCCTCGCTGGATTGCAGTGGCACAATGTCAGCTCACATTTTATTTCACCGCTCCATTCCATTTCATTTCATTCCATTCCATTCCATTCCATTACGTTCCATTCCATTCCATCCCACTCCATTTTTTTCCTTTCTGTTCCATTACGGACCATTGCACTCCATTCTGTTCCATTCCTTTCCATTCCGTTCCATTGCATTCCAATCCATTCCATTCCATTCTATTCTGTTCCATTCCATTGCACTCCTTTCCTTTCTGTTAAATTCCATAACATTCCCTTCCATTCCATTCCATTCCATTCCCTTACTTTCCATTCCTGTCTGTTCTATTCTATACCTTTATTTCTGCAATTTCTCAGTTTTTCACCCTGGCTGGATTGCAGTGGCACAATGTCAGCTCACAGTTTATTTCACCATTCCATTCCATTCCATTCCATATTTTGTTCCATTCTGTTCCATTCCATTCCACTGCACTCCATTCCATTGCATTACATTTCGTTCCATTCCGTTACATTCCATTCTATTCCTTTCCATTCCGTTCCATTCCGTTCCATTCCTTCCATTCCATTCATTACATTCCACACTATTCTTTTCTATTACTTTGTTTCAACAAGTTCTCAGTCTGTCACCCTTGCTGGATTGCAGTGGCACAATGTCAGCTCACATTTTATTTCACCGTTCAGCTCTGTTCCATTCCATTCCATTCCATTCCATTTCAGTCTATTGCATTACATAGCATTCTATTCCGTTCCGTTCTGTTCCATTCCATTCCGTACTGTTCCGTTCCACTCCATTCCGTTCCATTCCACACTATTCTATTCTATTCCTTTCTTTCAACAAGTTTTCAATCTGTCACCCTGGCTGGAATGCAGTGGCACAATGTCAGCTCACATTTTATTTCACCGTTCCATTCCAATCCATTCCATTCCATTCCATTCCATTCCATTCCATCCCATCCCATTCCATTCCATTCCATTACATTACATTCCATCCCATACCATTACATTCCATTTCATTCCATTCCATTCCTTTTCACTCCATTCCATTCCGTTCCATTCCATTCCATTACTTCCCAATCCAACCAGTTCCATTCCATTGCATTCTGTTCAATTCCATTCCATTCCATTCCATTACTTTCCAATCCAACCAGTTCCATTCCATTGCATTCCGTTCAATTCCATTCCATTCCATTCCATTCCATTCCATTCCATTCCATTCCATTCCGTTACATTCCCTTGCAGCGCACTCCATTCCATTCCATTCCGTTCCATTCCATTCCATTCTATTCCATTCCATTCCATTCCATTCCATTTCATTACATTCCTTTCCATTCCGTTCCATTACACTCCAATCCATTCCATTCCATTCCATTCCATTCCTTTCCACTCCACTCCACTCCACTCCAATCCACTCCATTACACTCCACTCCACTCCATTCCATTCCATTCCATTCCATTCGACACTATTCTATTCTATTCCTTTCTTTCAACAAGTTCTCAATCTGTCACCGTGTCTGGATTGCAGTGGCAGTATATCATCTCACATTTTATTTCACCATTAAATTCCATTCCATTCCATTCCATTCCAATCCGTTCCATTCCAATCCGTTCAATTCAATGTCATTCCATTCCGTTCTAATCCGTTGCATTGCACTCCATTCTGATCCTTTCCATTCCATTCCATTCCATTCCATTCCATTCCATTCCATTCCATTCTATTCCTTTCTTTCAGTAAGTTCTCAATCTGTCACCCAGGCTGGATTGCAGTGGCACAATATAATCTCGCATTTTATTTCACCGTTCCATTTAATTCCGTTCCGTTCCATTCCATTCCATTCCGTTCCATTCTGCTCCATAGCACTGCATTCCATTCCATTCCATTCCATTCCAATCCATTCCATTCTACCCTTATCTATTCTATTCCTTTCTTTCAACAAGATCTCAAATTGTCACCCTGGCAGGATTGCAGAAGCAGAATGTTACCACACATTTTATTTCATGTTTCCATTCCATTCCATTCCATTCCATTCCATTCCATTCCGTTCCATTCTCTTCCATTCCATTTCATTCCATTCCGTTCCATTCCGTTCCATTGCACTCTATTCCTTTCCATTCCATTCCATTCCATTTCATCGCATACCATCCCATTCCATATCATTCATTTCCATTCCATTCCATTCTACACTATTCTATTCTATTCCTTTCTTTCAACAAGTTCTCAATCTGTCACCCTGGCTGGATTGCAATGGCACAATGTTAGCTCACATTTTATTTCACCATTCCATTCCATTTCATTCAATTCCATTCCATTCCATTTCATTCCATTCTGTTCCCTTCCGTTCTATTGCTCTCCATTCCATTCCATTCCATTCCATTTCATTTCATTCCATTCCATTCCACTCCAATCCACTCGAGTCCATTCCATTCCATTCCATTCCACACTATTCTATTTTATTCCTTTCCTTCAACAAATTCTCAATCTGTCACCCTGTCTTTATTGCAGTGGCAGTATGTCAACTCACATTTTATTTCGCTGTTCTATTCCAGTCCATTCCATTCCATTCCATTCCATTCCCTTCCATTACATTCCATTCCATTCAATTCCATTCCATTGCACTCCATTCCATACCGTTCCATTCCATTCCATCCCATCCCATCCCATCCCATCCCATCCCATCCCATCCCATCCCATCCCATCCCATTCTACTCAATTCCATTCCATTCCATTCCATTCCATTTACACTATTCTTCTCTATTCCTTTCTTTCATCAAGTTCTCAATCTGTCACCCTGGCTGGATTGCAGTGGCACAATGTCAGCCCTCATTTTATTTCACTGTTCCATTCCATTCCATTTCATTACATTCAATTCCATTCCATTCCGTTCCATTTCATTGCAATCCGTTCCATTCCGTTCCATTGCACTCCATTCCATTCGATTCCATTAGATTCCATTCCATTCCATTGCATTGCATTCCACAATATTCTATTCTATTCCTTTCTTTCAATTAGTTCTCCATCTGCCTGCCTTACTGGATTGCAGTGGCACAATTTCTACTCACATTTTATTTCACAGTTCCATTCCATTCCAATCCATTCCATTCCATTTCATTCCATTATATTCCATTCCATTTCATTCCACTCCATTCCGTTCCATTGCACTCCATTCTATTCGATTCCATTCCATTCCATTCCATTGTATTCAATTCCATTCCATTCTATGCCATTGCATTCCATTCCGTTCCATTCAATTCAATTCCTTTCCACAGTTTTCTATTCTATTCCTTTCTTCCAACAAGTTCTCAATCTTTAATACTGGCTGGATTCCAGGGGCACAATGTCATCTCACATTTTATTTTACCGTTCCATTCCATTCCATTCCATTCCATTCCATTCCATTCCATTCCGTTCCGTTCCGTTCCATTCCATTCCATTCCATTTTGTTCCATTCCTTTCCATTCCATTCCATTCCTTTCCATTTCTTTCCATTCCATTCCGTTCACTTCCATTCCATCCAAACCCAGCCCATCCCATTCCATTCAATTCCATTCCATTCCATTCCATCCCATTCCATCCCATCCCATTCCATTCCATTCCATTACACACTCTTCTCTCCTATTCCTTTGTTTAAACAAGTTCTCAGTCTGACACCGTGGCTGGATTACAGTGGCATTATGTCAGCTCACATTTTATTTCACTGTTCTATTCCATTCCATTGCATTCCATTCCATTCCTTTCCATTTCATTCCATTCCTTTCCATTACAATCCATTCCATTGCATTCCTTTCCATAATATTCTATTGTATTCCTTTCTTTCAACAAGATCTCAGTCTGTCATTCTTGCTGGATTGCAGTGGCACAATGTCGGCTTACATTTTATTTTACTGTCCCGTTCCGTTCCGTTCCGTTCCGTTCCATTCCATTCCATTCGATTCCATTCCATTCCATTCCGTTTCATTGCTTTACGTTCCATTCGGTTCCATTGCAGTCCATTCCGTTCCATTCCATTCCATTACATTGCATTCTATTCCATTCCATTCCATTCCATTCCATTCCATCCCATTCCATTGTATTCCATTGCGTTCCATTCCATTCCACTTCATTCTGTTCCATTCCATTTTGTTCCATTCCATTCCATTCCATTCCTTTCCATTCTATTCTATTCCTTTCTTTCAACAAGTTCTCTGTCACCCTGGCTGGATTTCAGTGTCATAATATCAGCTTACATTTTATTTCAGCGATCCATTCCGTTCCATTCCATTCTATTTCTTTCAATTCCGTTACATTCCATTCCATTGCACCCCATTCCTTTCCATTCCATTCCATTCCATTCCATTTCGTTCCATTCCATTCCAATCCATTCCAATCCACTAGAGGTCAGTCCACTCAAATCCACTCCATTCCACTCCATTCCATTCCATTCCATTCCATTCCATTCCATTCCATTCCACACTATTGTTTTCTATTCCTTTCATTAAATATTTCTCGATCTGTCTCCCTGGCTGTATTGCAGTGGCACAATGTCAGCTCTCATTTTATTTCACCATTCCTTTCCATTCCACTCCATTCCATCCCATCCCATTCCATTCCATTCCATTCCACACTATTCTATTCTATTGCTTTCTTTCTAAAAGTCGTCAATCTGTCACCCTGGCTGGATTGCAGTGGCACAAAGTCAGCTTACATTTTATTTCACCGTTTCGTTCCACTCCATACCATTCCATTCCATTCAATTCCATTCCAATCCGTTGCATTCCATTCCTTTCCATTCCATTCTGTTTCATTCCACTCCATTCCATTCCGTTCCATTCCATTACATTCCATCCCTTCCATTCCTGTTCCATTCCATTCCATTCCATTCTATTCCATTCCATTCCATTCCACACTATTCTATTCTATTCCTTTCTTTCAACAAGTACTCAATCCGTCACCCTGGCTGGACTGCAGTGGCACAATATCAGCTCACATTTTATTTCAAGGCCCCATTCCACTCCATTCAATTCCATTCCATTCCATTCCACTCCTTTCCATTCCATTCCACTCCTTTCCATTCCATTTCTTTCCTTTCCTTTCCATTCCATTCCTTTCCACTGCATTCCATTCCGTTCCATTCCATTCCAATCCGTTCCATTCCATTCTAGTCTATTCCATTCCATTTCATTCCACACTATTCTATTCTATTCCTTTCTTTCCACAAGTTCTCAATCTCTCACCCTGGCTGAATTGCAGTGGCACGAGGTCAGCTCACATTTTATTTCACCGTTCCATTCCATTTCATTCTATTCCATTCCATTCCATTCCATTCCGTTCTACTCCATTTTTTCCATTCCGTTCCATTACGGACCATTGCACTCCACTCCATTCCATTCCATTCCATTCCACTCCATTCCATTCCATTCCATTGCACTCCATTCTTTTCCATTAAATTCCATTCCATTCCCTTCCATTCCATTACTTTCCATTCCTCTCTATTCTATTCTATACCTTTCTTTCTGCAAGTTCTCTATTTGTCACCCTGGCTGGATTGCAGTGGCACAATGTCAGCTCACAATTTATTTCACCATTCCATTAAATTCCATTCCATTCCATTCCATTCCATTCCATTGCACTGCATTCCATTGCATTCTATTTCTTTCCATTCCATTCCATTCTATTCCATTCCATTCCATTCCACACTATTCTATTCTATTACTTTCTTTGAACAAGTTCTCAATATGTCAACCTGGCTGGATTGCAGTGACACAGTGTCAGCTCACATTTTATTTCACCGTTCCATTCCATTCCATTCGATTCCATTCCATTTCATTCCATTCCATTTCCTTCCGTTCCATTTCACACCTTTCCATTCCATTCCGTTCCTTTCTGTTCCTATCTGTTCCGTTCCATTCCATTCCATTTTGTTCCATTCTGTTCCTTTCCGTTCCATTGCACTACATTCCATTCCATTCCACTGTATTCTATTCTATTCCTTTCTTTCAACAATTTCTCCATTTGTCACCCTGGCTGAATTGCAGTAGCCCAATGTCAGCTCATATTTTATTTCACTGTTCCAATCCATTCCATTCCAATTCTTTTCATTCCATTCCAATTCATTGCATTCCATTCCATTCTGTTCCTTTGCACTCCTTCCAGTCCACTCCATCTCATTGCGTTCCAACGCAGTCCATTCCATTCTGTTCCATCGCACTCCATTCTGTTCCATTCCATTCCATTCCATTTGATTCCATTCCACACTATTCCTTTCTATTCCTTTCCTTCAAAAGTTCTTTGTCTGTCACCCTGGATGGATTGCAGTGGCACAAAGTCAGCTCACATTTTATTACACCGTTATTTACTGTTCCATTCCATTCCATTCCCTTTTGTTCTATTGCGTTCCATAGCACTCCATTCCATTCCATTCCATTCCGTTCCATTCTGTACTCTTCTATTCCACTCCATTCCATTCCATTCCTTTCCATTCCGTTCCACACTATTCTCTTCTATTCCTTTCTTTCAACAAGTTCTCAATCTGTCACCTTGGCTGGATTGCAGTGGCACAATGTCAGCTCACATTTTATTTCACCATTCCATTCCATTCCATTCCATTCCATTCCATTCCATCCATTCCATTCCATTTCCTTCCTTTCCATTTCACACCTTTCCATTCCATTCCTTTCCATTCTGTTCTGTTCCGTTCCATTCCATTCCATTCCATTTCCTTCCATTCTGTTCCTTTCCGTTCCATTGCACTCCATTCCATTGCATTCCATTCCATTCCAGCGTATTCTTTTCTATTCCCTTCTTTCAACAATTTCTCAATTTGTCATCCTGGCTAGATTGCAGTGGCCCAATGGCTGCTCATATTTTATTTCACTCTTCCAATCCATTCCATTCCAATTCATTGCATTCCTTTCCAATTCATTGCATTCCATTCCATTCTGTCCCTTTGCACTCCTTCCAGTCAACTCCATTTCATTGCGTTCCAACGCACTCCATTCCATTCTGTTCCATCACACTCCATTCAGTTCCGTTCCATTCCGTTCCGTTCCATTCCATTCCATTCCATTCCATTCCATTCCATTCCATTCCTCAGTATTTTTTTCTATTCCTTTCCTTCAACAAGTTCTTAGTCTGTCACCCTGGCTGGATTGCAGTGGCGCAAAGTCAGCTCACATTTTATTACACCGTTCTTTACTGTTCCATTCCATTCCATTCCATTTCGGTCTATTCCGTTCCATTGCACTCCATTCCTTTCCATTCCGTTCCATTCCATTCCGTTCTATTCTTTTCCACTCCATTCCATTCCATTCCTTTCCATTCCCTTCCACACTATTCTCTTCTATTCCTTTCTTTCAACAAGTTCTCAATCTGTCACCCTGGCTGGATTGCAGTGGCACAATGTCAGCTCACATTTTATTTCAGCATTCCATTCCATTCCATTCCATTCCATTTCCTTGCTTTCCATTCCACACCTTTCCATTCCATTCCTTTCCATTCTGTTCTGTTCCGTTCCATTCCATTCCATTCCATTCCATTTCCTTCCATTCTGTTCCTTTCCGTTCCATTGCCCTCCATTCCATTGCATTCCATTCCATTCCAGCCTATTCTATTCTATTCCTTTCTTTCAACAATTTCTCAATTTGTAACCCTGGCTAGATTGCAGTGGCCCAATGTCAGCTCACATTTTATTTCACTGTTCCATTCCATTCCATTCCAATTCGTTGCATTCCATTCCATTCCATTCCTTTGCACTCCTTTCCATTCCACTCCATTTCATTCCGTTCCAACGCACTCCATTCCATTCCATTCCATCACACTCCATTCCATTCCATTCCATTCCATTCCATTCCATTCCATTCCATTCCATTCCATTCCGTTCCATTCCATTCATTTCATTCCACACTTTTCTCTTCTATTCCTTTCAACAAGCTCTCAATCTGTCACACTGGCTGGATTGCAGTGGCACAATATCTCCTCACATTTTATTTCAGTGTTCCATTCCATTACATTCCATTTCATTATATTCCATTCCATTTCACTCCTTTCCGTTCCATTCCATTCCATTCAGTTCCATTCTGTTCCATTCCTTTCCATTCCATTCCATTCTGTTCCTTTCCATTCCATTCTGTTCCATTACCCTCCATTCCATTGCATTCCGCTCCACTCCACTCCAATCCACTCCAATCCACTCCACTCCACTCCATTCCACTCCACTCCATTCAAATCCATTGCATTCCATTCCACACTATTTTATTCTATTCCTTTCTTTCAACAAGTTCTCAATCTGTCACCCTGGCTGTTTTGCAGTGGCACAATGTCAGCTCACATTTTATTTCACTGTTCTGTTCCATTACATTCCATTGCATTCCATTTCATTTCATTCCATTCCATTCCATTCCATTCCATTCCATTCCATTCCATTCCATTCCATTCCTTTGCATTCCATTCCATTCCATTCCCTTCCCTTCCATTCCATTCCATTCTATTTGCACTATTCTATTCTATTGCTTTCTTTCAACAAGTTCTCAATCTGTCACCGTGGCTAGATTTCAGTGGCAAAATGTCAGCTTACATTTTATTTCACCGTTCCATTCCATTGCATTCCTTTCCATCCCATTCCACTCCATTCCATTCCATTTTGTTCCATTCCCTTCCATTCCGTTCCATGTCACTCGATTCCATTCCGTTCAATTCCAAACCATTCCTTCCTAACCCATCCCGTTTCATTCCATTCCATTCCATTCCATTCTATTAAATTCCATTCCATTCCAAGCCAAAGCATTCCATTCCTTTCTATTCCATTCCATTCCATTCCATTCCATTCCATCCATTCCATTCCATTCCATTCCATGCCATTCCATTCTGTTCAATTCCATTCCATTCCTTTCCACACTATTCTATTCCATTCCTTTCTTTCAGCAAGTTCTCAATCTCTCACCATGGCTGGATTGCTGTAACACAATGTCAGCTCACATTTTATTTCACCATTCCATTCCATTCCATTCCATTCCATTCCATTCCATTGCATTCCATTGCATTCCATTCCATTCCGTTCTATTGCATACCAATCCATTCCATTCCCTTTCATTCCATTCCGTTCCATTCCGTTCCATTGCACTCCATTCCATTCCATTCCATTCCATTCCAATCCATTCTTTTCCGTTTTATTTCATTCCATTCCATTCCATTCCATTCCATTGCACTCCACGCCACTCCACTCCACTCCACTCCACTCAACTCAACTGCAATCCACTCCACTCCTTTCCATTCCATATCATTCCATTCCATTCCACACTATTCTATTCAATTCCTTTCTTTAAATAAGTTTTCCACCTGTCACCATGGGTGGATTGCAGTGGCACAATGTCTGCTTTTAGTTTATTTCACTGTTCCATTCCATTCCATTCCATTCCATTCCATTAAATTCCATTCCATTCGGTTTCAGTCCATTCCATTGCACTACATTCCATTCCATTCCATTCCATTCCATTCCATTCCATTCCACTCCACTCCACTCCATTCCATTCCATTCCATTCCATTCCATTCCATTCCATTTCCTTCCAACCTGTTGAATTCCATTATATTCCGTTCCTTTCCATTCCATTCCATTCCATTCCATTCCAATCCATTCCACAATATTCTGTTCTATTCTTTCTTTCAAAAATTTCTCAATCTGTCAACCCTGTCTGGATTGCAGTGGCACAATTTCTGCTCACATTTTATTTCACCTTTCAATTCCATTCCATATCATTCCATTTTTTTCCAATCCATTCCATTCCATTCCATTCCATGCCATTCCACTCCCCTTCATTTCGTTCCATTCCGTTCGATTCCATTCCATTCCGTTCCATTTCATTCCATTACTTCCCAAACCATCCCGTTCCATTCCATTCCATTCCATTCCATTCCATTCCATTCCATTCCATTTCGTTCCATTCAGTTACATTCCCTTCTAGTGCACTACATTCCATTGCATTCCTTTCCATTCCCTTCTAGTGCACTACATTCCATTCCATTCCATTCCATTCCATTCCACTCCGTTCTATTCAATGTCATTCTATTACATTACATTCCGTTCCATTGCACTCCATTCCATTCCATTGGGTTCCATTTCATTCCATGCCATTTCGTTCCGTTCCATTCCACTCCAGTCCAATCCACCAGAGTTCATTACACTCAAATCCACTCCATTCCACTCCATTCCATTCTGTTCAATTCCATTCCACACTATTCTTTTCTATTCCTTTCATTCAAAATTTCTAGATCTGTCTCCCTGTCTGGACTGCAGTGGCACAATGTCAACTCACATTTTATTTCACTGTTCCATTCCATTCCATTCCATTCCATTCCATTCCATTCCATTCCATTCCATTCCATTCCTTTCCATTCCATTCTGTTTCATTCCGTTCCATTGCACTCCATTCCATTCCGTTCTATTCCATTTCATCTCATCCCATCCCCTTCCATTCCATTCAATTACATTCCTTTCCATTCCATTCCATTCCATTCCACACTATTCTATTCTATTCCTTTCTTTCAGCAAGTTCTCAATCTGTCAACCTGGCTGGATTGCAGTGGCACAATATCAGCTCACATTTTCTTTCAAGGCTCCATTCTTTCCATTCAATTCCATTCCATTCTGTTCCACTCCGTTCCATTCCATTTCATTCCATTCCATTCCATTCCTTTCCACTGCATTCCATTCCATTCCATTCCACAATATTCTATTCTATTCTATTCCTTTCTTTCAACAAGTTCTCAATCTGTCTCCCTGGATGGATTGCAGTGGCACAATGTCAGCTCACATTATATTTCACCGTTCCATTCCATTTCATTCTATTCCATTCCATTCCATTCCATTCCATTCCACTCCGTTCCACTCAATTTTTTTCCATTCCGTCCCATTCCAGACCATTGCATTCCATTCCATTTCATTCTGTTCCAGTCTGTTCCATTCCATTCCATTCCATTCCTTTTAAAATTCCTTTGTACTCCATTCCGTACAATTAAATTCCATTCCATTCCCTTCCATTCCATTCCATTCTATTACTTTCCATTGCTCTCTATTCTATTCTATACATTTCTTTCTGCAATTTCTCAATTTTTCACCCTGGCTGGATTGCAGTGGCACAATGTCAGCTCACAGTTTATTTCACCATTCCATTCCATTACATTCCGTTCCATTCCATTCCATTCCTTTTCGTTCCATTCCGTTCCATTCCATTCCATTGCACTCCATTCCATTCCATTCCATTTTGTTCCATTCCGTTACTTTCCATGCAATTCCGTTCCAATCCGTTCCATTCCATTCCATTCTGTTCCATTCCATTCCTTTCTATTCCATTCCATACTATTCTATTCTATTCCTTTCTTTCAACAATTTCTCGGTCTGTCACCATGGCTGGATTGCATTGGTACAATGTCAGCTCATATTTTATTTCACCATTCCGTTCTTCTCCATTATGTTCCATTCCATTCCATTTCGGTCTATTCCATTCCATAGCACTCCATTCCATTCCGTTCCATTCGGTACTGTTCCGATCCACTCCATTCCATTCCATTCCATTCCAAACTATTCTTTTCTATACCTATCTTTCAACAAGTTCTCAATCTGTCACCCTGCCTGGATTACAGTGTCACAATGTCAGCTCACATTTTATTTCACCATTCCAATCCATTCCATTCCATTTCGTTACATTCCGTTTCCTTCTGTTCCATTTCACACCTTTCCATTCCATTCCGTTCCGTTCTGTTCCATTCCATTCCATTCCATTCCATTCCATTTGTTTCCATTCCGTTCCTTTCCGTTCCATTGCCTTCCATTCCATTCCATTCCATTCCATTCCATTCCATTCCATTCCATCCTGTTCTATTATATTCCTTTCTTTCAACAATTTCTCAATTTGTCACCCTGGCTGGATTGCAGTGGCACAATGTCAGCTCACATTTTATTTCACCGTTCCATTACATTACATTCCAATTCGTTGCATTCCATTCCATTCCGTTCCTTTGCACTCCTTTCCATTCCACTCCATTTCATTTCATTCCATGGCACTCCATTTCTTTCCATTCCATTCCATTCCATTCCATTCCATTCCATTCCATTCCATTCCATTCTATTCCATTCTATTCCACACTTTTCACTTATATTCCTTTCTTTCAACAAACTCTCAATCTGTCACACTGGCTGGATTGCAGTGTCACAATGTCTCCTCAGATTTTATTTCAGTGTTCCATTCCATTCCATTCCAATCTATTCCATTCCATTCCATTTCATTATATTCCATGCCATTGCACTCCATTCCGTTCCATTCCATTCCATTCCATTCCATTCCATTCCATTCCTTCTTTTCCGTTCCGTTCCATTCTGTTCCATTCCATTCTATTTTGTTCCTTTCCGTTCCATCCCATTCCATTACCCTCAATTCCATTCCATTCCACTCCACTCCACTCCACTCCACTCCACTCCACTCCACTCCACTCAAATCCATTGCATTCCATTCCATTGCATTCCACACTATTCTTTTCTATTCCTTTCTTTCAACAAGTTCTCAATCTGTCACCCTGGCTGGATTACAGTGGCACAATGTCAGCTTACATTTTATTTCACCATTCTGTTCCATTCCATTCCGTTCCATTCCATTCCATTCCACTCCATTCCATTCCATTTCATTCCATTCCACTCCGTTCCATTCCATTTCATTCCATTCCGTTCCATTCCGTTCCTTTGCATTCAATTCCATTCCATTCCATTCCCTTCCCTTCCATTCCATTCTATTTGCACTATTCTATTCTATTGCTTTCTTTCAACAAGTTCTCAATCTGTCATCATGGCTGGATTGCAGTGGCACAATGTCAGATTACTTTTTATTTCACCGTTATTCCATTCCATTCCATTCCATTCCAATCCATTCCATCCCATTCCATCCCATCCCATTCCATTCCTTTCCATTCCATTTCGTTCCATTCCATTCCATTCCATTCCATTGCACTCCATTCCATTCCGTTAAATTCCAAACCATTCCTTCCCAACTCATCCTGTTTCATTCCACTGCATTCCATTCCATTCCCTTCCATTCCATTCCATTCCATTCCATTATATTCCATTCCATGCCATACCATTCCATTCTATTCCATTCCATGCCATACCGTTCCATTCCTTTGCATTCCATTCCATTCCGTTCCATTCCATTCCATTCCATTCCACACTATTCTGTTCCATTCCTTTCTTTCAGCAAGTTCTCAATCTGTCACTATGGCTGGACTGCTTTAGCACAATGTCAGATCACATTTTATTTCACGGTTCCATTCCATTCCATTCCATTGCATTTCATTCCATTCCATTCCATTTCATTCCATTCCGTTCCATTCCATTCCATTGCATACCATTCCATTCCATTCCATTTCATTCCATTCCGTTCCATTGCACACCATTCCATTCAATTCCATTCCTTTCCATTCCATTCCATTTCATTCCATTCCATTCCTTTCCATTCCATTCCATTCCATTCTATTCCATTCCATTCCATTGCATTCCACGCCATTCCACTCCACTCCACTGAACTGCACTCCACTCCATTCCATTCCATTTTATTCCATTCCACACTATTCTATTCAATTCCTTTCTTTAAACAAGTTTTCACTCTGTCACCCTGGCTGGATTGAAGTGGCACAATGTCTGCTCAAATTTTATTTCACCATTCCATTCCATTCCATTCCATTCCATTCCATTCCGTTTTTCCATTCCGTTCCATTGCACTACATTCCATTGCATTCCATTCCATTCCACTGCATTCCATTCCATTCCATTGCTTTCCATTGCATTCCATTCCATTCCATTCCATTCCATTTCCTTCCAATCCATTCCATTCCATTATGTTCCATTCCATTCCATTCCATTCCATTCCATTCCATTCCATTCCATTCCATTCCATTCCGTTCCATTCCGTTCCAATCCATTCCACAATATTCTATTCTATTCCTTTCTTTCAACAAGTTCTCAATCTGTCACCCTGTCTGGATTGCAGTGGCACAGTGTCAGCTCTCATTATATTTCACCGTTCCATTCCATTCCATACCATTCCATTTTGTTCCATTCCATTTCATTCCATTCCTTTCCCCTTCATTTCATTGAATTCCGTTTGATTCCATTCTATTTCGTTCCATTCAGTTCCATTCCATTCCATTCCGTTCCAATCCATTCCGTTCCATTCCATTCAATTCCATTCTTTTCCATTCCAATCCATTCCACACTATTCTATTCTATACCTTTATTTCAACAAGCTTTCAATCTATCACCATGGCTGGATTGCAGTGGCAAAATATCATCTCACGTTTTATTTCAATGTTCTATTCCATTCCATTCTATTCCATTCCATTCCATTCCATTCCATTCCATTCTATTCTATTCCATTCCATTCCATTCCATTCCAGTCCATGTCGTTGCATTCCGTTCAATTGCACTCCATTGCTTTCAATTCCGTTCCGTTCCCTTCTGTTCCATTCCATTCCTTTTCTTTCAATTCCGTTTCAATCCATTCCATTACCCTCCACTCTATTCCATTCCACTCCACTCCACTCCAATCCTCTCCACTCCACGGCAGTCCATTTAAATCCATTGCATTCCATTCCATTCGATTCCAGACTATTCTAGTCTGTTCCTTTCTTTCAACAAGTTCTCAATCTGCCACCCTGGCTGGATTGCAGTGGCAAAAGTTCAGCTCGCATTTTATTTTGTCCTTCCATTCCATTCCTTTCCATTCCATCCCATACCATTCCATTCCATTTCATTCCATTCCATTACATTACATTCCATTGCACTCTATTCCACTCCATTCCATTCCATTACTTCCCAACCCATCCCATTCCATTCCATTCCATTCCATTCCATTCCATTCCATTCCATTCCATTCCGTTCCATTCCGTTCCATTCTGTTCCACTCCATTCCATTCCGTTCCATTTCGTTCCATTCCATTCCATTCCATTCCATTCCATTCCATTCCATTCCATTTCATTGCGTTACTTTCCATTCCATTCCATTACACTCCATTCCTTTCCATTCCACTCTACTCCAATGCAATCCACTCCATTACACTCCACTCCACTCCACTCCACTCCACTCCACTCCATTAGATTCCATTCCATTCCATTCCATTCCATTCCATTCCATTCCATTCCATTCCACACTATTCAATTCTGTTACTTTCTTTCAACAAGTTCTCAATCTGTCACACTATTTGGATGGTAGTGGCACAATGTCAGCTCACATTTTATTTCACCTTTCCATTCCATTCCATTCCATTCCATTCCATTCCACTCCGTTCTATTCAATGTCATTCTATTACGTTCCATCCCATTCCATTGCATTGCATTCCGATCCTTTCCATTCCATTCCATTCTATTCCATTCCATTCCATTGCACACTATTGTATTCTATTCCTTTCTTTCAACAAGTTCTCAATCTGTCACCCAGGCTGGATTGCAGTGGCACAATGTAAGCTCACATTTTATTTCACCGTTCCACTCCATTCCATTCCATTCCATTCCATTCCATTCCATTCCATTCCGTTCCATTCCGTTCCATTCCGTTTCATTCCGTTCCATTCTGTTCCATTCTGTTCCATAGCACTCCATTCCATTCCATTCCATTCCACTCCGTTGTATTCAATGTCATTCCATTCTGTTCCATTCCGTTCCATTGCACTCCATTCCGATCCTTTCCATTCCATTCCATTCTATTCCATTCCATTCCATTCCACACTATTCTATTCTATTCCTTTCTTTCAACAATTTCTCAATCTGTCACCCTGGCTGGATTGCAATGGCACAATGTAAGCTCACATTTTATTTCATCGTTCCATTCCACTCCATTCCATTCCATTCCATTCCATTCCATTAAAATTCCATTGTACTCCATTCCGTACAATTAAATTCCATTCCATTCCATTCTATTACTTTCCATTGCTCTCTATTCTATTCTATACATTTCTTTCTGCAATTCTCAATTTTCACCCTGGCTGGATTGCAGTGGCACAATGTCAGCTCACAGTTTATTTCACCATTCCATTCCATTCACAATTCAGCTCCATTTATTTCACCATTCCATTCCATTACATTCCGATCCATTCCATTCCATTCCTTTTCGTTCCATTCCGTTCCATTCCATTCCATTGCACTCCATTCCATTCCATTCCATTTTGTTCCATTCCGTTACTTTCCATGCAATTCCATTCCAATCCGTTCCATTCCATTCCTTTCTGTTCCATTCCATTCCTTTCTATTCCATTCCATACTATTCTATTCTATTCCTTTCTTTCAAAAATTTCTCAGTCTGTCACCATGGCTGGATTGCATTGCACAATGTCAGCTCATATTTTATTTCAACATTCCGTTCTTCTCCGTTCTGTTGCATTCCATTCCATTTCGGTCTATTCCATTCCATAGCACTCCATTCCATTCTGTTCCATTCGGTACTGTTCCAATCCACTCCATTCTATTCCATTCCATTCCAAACTATTCTTTACTATACCTATCTTTCAACAAGTTCTCAATCTGTCACCCTGCCTGGATTACAGTGTCACAATGTCAGCTCACATATTATTTCACCATTCCAATCCATTCCATTCCATTTCGTTACATTCCGTTTCCTTCTGTTCCATTTCACACCTTTCCATTCCATTCCGTTCCGTTCTGTGCCGTTCCGTTCCATGCCATTCCATTCCATTTCTTTCCATTCCGTTCCTTTGCATTCCATTGCCGTCCATTCCTTCCCATTCCATTCCATTCCATTCCATTCCATCCTATTCTATTATATTCCTTTCTTTCAACAATTTCTCAATTTGTCACCCTGGCTGGATTGCAGTGGCACAATGTCAGCTCACATTTTATTTCACCGTTCCATTACATTACATTCCATTCCAATTCATTGCATTCCATTCCATTCCGTTCCTTTGCACTCCTTTCCATTCCACTCCATTTCATTTCATTCCATGGCACTCCATTTCTTTCCATTCCATTCCATTCCATTCCATTCCATTCCATTTCACACTTTTCACTTCTATTCCTTTCTTTCAACAAGCTCTCAAACTGTCACACTGGCTGGATTGCAGTGACACAATGTCTCCTCAGATTTTATTTCAGTGTTCCATTCCATTCCATTCCAATCTATTCCATTCCATTCCATTTCATTATATTCCATTCCATTGCACTCCGTTCCTTCCATTCCATTCCATTCAATTCCATTCCTTTCTTTTCCGTTCCGTTCCATTCTGTTCCATTCCATTCTATTTTGTTCCTTCCCGTTCCATTCCGTTCCATTACCCTCCATTCCATTCCATTCCACTCCACTCCACTCCAATCCACTCCACTCCACTCCACTCCACTCCACTCCACTCAAATCCATTGCATTCCATTCCATTGCATTCCACACTATTCTTTTCTATTCCTTTCTTTCAACAAGTTCTCAATCTGTCACCCTGGCTGGATTACAGTGGCACAATGTCAGCTCACATTTTATTTCACCATTCTGTTCCATTCCATTCCATTCCATTACATTACATTCCATTCCACTCCATTCCATTCCATTTCATTCCATTCCACTCCGTTCCATTCCATTTCATTCCATTCCATTCCATTCCGTTCGTTTGCATTCCATTCCATTCCCTTCCCTTCCATTCCATTCTATCTGCACTATTCTATTCTATTGCTTTCTTTCAACAAGTTCTCAATCTGTCATCATCGCTGGATTGCAGTGGCACAATGTCAGATTACTTTTTATTTCACCGTTATTCCATTCCATTCCATTCCATTCCATTCCATTCCATCCCATTCCATCCCATCCCATTCCATTCCTTTCCATTCCATTTCGTTCCATTCCATTCCATTCCGTTCCATTGCACTCCATTCCATTCCGTTGAATTCGAAACCTTTCCTTCCCAACCCATCCTGTTTCATTCCATTGCATTCCATTCCATTCGCTTCCATTCCATTCCATTCCATTCCATTATAATCCATTCCATGCCATACCATTCCATTCTATTCCATTCCATGCCATGCCGTTCCATTCCTTTGCATTCCATTCCATTACGTTCGATTCCATTGCATTCCATTCAATTCCGTTCCATTCCATTCCATTCCGTTCCATTCCATTCCATTCCAATCCACACTATTCTGTTCCATTCCTTTCTTTCAGCAAGTTCTCAATCTGTCACAGTGGCTGGACTGCTTTAGCACAATGTCAGATCACATTATATTTCACGGTTCCATTCCATTCCATTCCATTGCATTTCATTCCATTCCATTCCATTTCATTCCATTCCGTTCCATTCCATTCCATTGCACACCATTCCATTCCATTCCATTTCATTCCATTCCGTTCCATTGCACACCATTCCATTCCATTCCATTCCATTCCATTCCATTCTATTCCATTCTTTTCCCTTCCATTTCATTCCATTTTATTCCATTCCATTCCATTCCATTCCATTGCACTCCACGCCATTCCACTCCACTCCACTGAACTGCACTCCACTCCATTCCATTCCATTTTATTCCATTCCACACTATTCTATTCAATTCCTTTCTTTAGACAAGTTTTCAATCTGTCACCCTGGCTGGATTGAAGTGGCACAATGTCTGCTCATATTTTATTTCACCATTCCATTCTATTCCATTCCATTCCATTCCATTAAATTCCATTCCGTTTTTTTCCATTCCGTTCCATTGCACTACATTCCATTGCATTCCATTCCATTCCACTGCATTCCATTCCATTCCATTGCTTCATTCATTCCATTCCATTCCATTCCATTCCATTCCATTCCATTCCATTCCATTCCATTCCATTCCATTTCCTTCCAATCCATTCCATTCCATTATGTTCCGTTCCATTCCATTCCATTCCATTCCATTCCATTCCATTCCATTCCATTCCGTTCCGTTCCAATCCATTCCACAATATTCTATTCTATTCCTTTCTTTCAACAAGTTCTCAATCTGTCACCCTGTCTGGATTGCAGTGGCACAGTGTCAGCTCTCATTATATTTCACCGTTCCATTCCATTCCATACCATTCCATTTTGTTCCATTCCATTTCATTCCATTCCATTCCCCTTCATTTCATTGAATTCCGTTGGATTCCATTCTATTCCATTCCATTCAGTTCCATTCCATTCCATTCCATTCCGTTCCTATCCATTCCATTCCATTCCATTCAATTCCATTCTATTCCATTCCAATCCATTCCACACTATTCTATTCTATACCTTTATTTCAACAAGCTTTCAATCTATCACCATGGCTGGATTGCAGTGGCAAAATGTCATCTCACGTTTTATTTCAATGTTCTACTCCATTCCATTCCATTCCATTCCATTCCATTCCATTCCATTCCTTTCTATTCCATTCCATTCCATTCCAGTCCATGTTGTTCCATTCCGTTCAATTGCACTCCATTGCTTTCCATTCCGTTCCGTTCCCTTCTGTTCCATTCCATTCCTTTTCTTTCAATTCCGTTTCAATCCATTCCATTACCCTCCATTCTATTCCATTCCACTCCACTCCACTCCAATCTTCTCCACTCCACTGCAGTCCATTTAAATCCATTGCATTCCATTCCATTCGATTCCAGACTATTCTAGTCTGTTCCTTTCTTTCAACAAGTTCTCAATCTGCCACCCTGGCTGGATTGCAGTGGCAAAAGTTTAGCTCGCATTTTATTTTGTCCTTCCATTCCATTCCATCCCATCCCATACCATTCCATTCCATTTCATTCCATTCCATTCCATTACATTACATTGCACTCCATTCCATTCCATTCCATTCCATTACATCCCAACCCATCCCATTCCATTCCATGCCATTCCATTCCATTCCATTCCATTTCGTTCCATTTCGTTCCAGTCCTTTCCATTCCATTCCATTCCATTCTATTCCATTCCATTCCATTTTATTGCGTTCCTTTCCATTTCATTCCATTACACTCCATTCCTTTCCATTCCACTCTACTCCACTGCAATCCACTCCATTACACTCCACTCCACTCCATTAGATTCCATTCCATTCCATTCCATTCCATTCCATTCCATTCCATTCCATTCCACACTATTCAATTCTGTTACTTTGTTTCAACAAGTTCTCAATCTGTCACACTATTTGGATTGTAGTGGCACAATGTCAGCTCACATTTTATTTCACCATTCCATTCCATTCCACTCCGTTCTATTCAATGTCATTCTATTACGTTCCATTCCGTTCCATTGCACTCCATTCCGATCCTTTACATTCCATTCCTTTCTATTCCATTCCATTCCATTGCACACTATTGTATTCTATTCCTTTCTTTCAACAAGTTCTCAATCTGTCACCCAGGCTGGATTGCAGTGGCACAATGTAAGCTCACATTTTATTTCACCGTTCCATTCCATTCCACTCCATTCCATTCCATTCCATTCCATTCAATTCCACTCCATTCCATTCCATTCCGTTCCATTCCGTTCCATTCCTTTTCATTCCGTTCCATTCTGTTCCATTCTGTTCCATAGCACTCCATTCCATTCCATTCCATTCCACTCCGTTGTACTCAATGTCATTCCATTCTGTTCCATTCCGTTCCATTGCACTCCATTCCGATCCTTTCCATTCCATTCCATTCTATTCCATTCCATTCCATTCCACACTATTCTATTCTATTCCTTTCTTTCAACAAGTTCTCAATCTGTCACCCAGGCTGGATTGCAATGGCGCAATGTAAGCTCACATTTTATTTCATCGTTCCATTCCATTCCATTCCATTCCATTCCATTCCATTCCATTCCATTAAAATTCCATTGTACTCCATTCCGTAAAATTAAATTCCATTCCATTCCCTTCCATTCCATTCCATTCTATTACTTTCCTTTCCTCTCTATTCTATTCTATACATTTCTTTCTGCAATTTCTCAATTTTTCACCCTGGCTGGATTGCAGTGGCACAATGTCTGCTCACAGTTTATTTCACCATTCCATTCCATTACATTCCTTTCCATTCCATTCCATTCCTTTTCGTTCCATTCCGTTCCATTCCATTTTGTTCCATTCCGTTACATTCCATGCAATTCCGTTCCAATCCGTTCCATTCCATTCCATTCTGTTCCATTCCATTCCTTTCTATTCCATTCCATACTATTCTATTCTATTCCTTTCTTTCAAAATTTCTCAGTCTGTCACCATGGCTGGATTGCATTGGCACAATGTCAGCTCATATTTTATTTCACCATTCCGTTCTTTTCCGTTCTGTTCCATTCCATTCCATTTCGGTCTATTCCATTCCATAGCACTCCATTCCATTCCGTTCCATTCAGTACTGTTCCGATCCACTCCATTCCTTTCCATTCCATTCCAAACTATTCTTTTCTATACCTATCTTTCAACAAGTTCTCAATCTGTCACCCTGCCTGGATTACAGTGTCACAATGTCAGCTCACATTTTATTTCACCATTCCAATCCATTCCATTCCATTTCGTTACATTCCGTTTCCTTCTGTTCCATTTCACACCTTTCCATTCCATTCCGTTCCGTTCTGTGCCGTTCCGTTCCGTGCCATTCCATTCCATTTCTTTCCATTCCGTTCCTTTCTGTTCCATTGCCGTCCATTCCTTTCCATTCCATTCCATTCCATTCCATTCCATTCCATTCCATTCCTTTCTTTTCTGTTCCGTTCCATTCTGTTCCATTCCATTCTATTTTGTTCCTTTCCGTTCCATTCCATTCCATTCCATTACCCTCCATTCCATTCCATTCCACTCCACTCCACTCCAATCCACTCCACTCCACTCCACTCCACTCAAATCCATTGCATTCCATTCTATTGCATTCCACACTATTCTTTTCTATTCCTTTCTTTCAACAAGTTTCAATCTGTCACCCTGGCTGGATTACAGTGGCACAATGTCAGCTAACATTTTATTTCACCATTCTGTTCCATTCCATTCCGTTCCATTCCATTCCATTCCATTCCACTCCATTCCATTCCATTTCATTCCATTCCACTCCGTTCCATTCCATTTCATTCCATTCCGTTCCATTCCGTTCCTTTGCATTCCATGCCATTCCATTCCATTCCCTTCCCTTCCATTCCATTCTATTTGCACTATTCTATTCTATTGCTTTCTTTCAACAAGTTCTCAATCTGTCATCATGGCTGGATTGCAGTGGCACAATGTCAGATTACTTTTTATTTCACCATTATTCCATTCCATTCCATTCCATTCCAATCCATTCCATCCCATTCCATCCCATCCCATTCCATTCCTTTCCATTCCATTTCGTTCCATTCCATTCCATTCCGTTCCATTGTACTCCATTCCATTCCATTGAATTCCAAACCGTTCCTTCCCAACCCATCCTGTTTCATTCCATTGCATTCCATTCCATTCCCTTCCATTCCATTCCATTCCATTCCATTCCTTATATTCCATTCCATGCCATACCATTCCATTCTATTCCATTCCATGCCATACCGTTCCATTCCTTTACATTCCATTCCATTCCGTTCCATTCCATTCCATTCCATTCCATTCCACACTATTCTTTTCCATTCCTTTCTTTCAGCAAGTTCTCAATCTGTCACAGTGGCTGGACTGCTTTAGCACAATGTCAGATCACATTATATTTCACGGTTCCATTCCATTCCATTCCATTGCATTTCATTCCATTCCATTCCATTTCATTCCATTCCGTTCCATTCCATTCCATTGCACACCATTCCATTCCATTCCATTTCATTCCATTCCGTTCCATTGCACACCATTCCATTCCATTCCATTCCATTCCATTCCATTCCATTCCATTCCATTCCATTCCTTTCCATTCCATTCTATTCTTTTCCGCTCCATTTCATTCCATTTTATTCCATTCCATTCCATTGCAATCCATTCCATTCCATTCCATTCCATTCCATTCCATTCCATTCCATTCCATTAAAATTCCATTGTACTCCATTCCGTAAAATTAAATTCCATTCCATTCCCTTCCATTCCATTCCATTCTATTACTTTCCTTTCCTCTCTATTCTATTCTATACATTTCTTTCTGCAATTTCTCAATTTTTCACCCTGGCTGGATTGCAGTGGCACAATGTCTGCTCACAGTTTATTTCACCATTCCATTCCATTACATTCCGTTCCATTCCATTCCATTCCTTTTCCTTCCATTCCGTTCCATTCCATTTTGTTCCATTCCGTTACATTCCATGCAATTCCGTTCCAATCCGTTCCATTCCATTCCATTCTGTTCCATTCCATTCCTTTCTATTCCATTCCATACTATTCTATTCTATTCCTTTCTTTCAACAATTTCTCAGTCTGTCACCATGGCTGGATTGCATTGGCACAATTTCAGCTCATATTTTATTTCACCATTCCGTTCGTCTCCATTCTGTTCCATTCCATTCCATTTCGGTCTATTCCATTCCATAGCACTCCATTCCATTCCGTTCCATTCAGTACTGTTCCGATCCACTCCATTCCTTTCCATTCCATTCCAAACTATTCTTTTCTATACCTATCTTTCAACAAGTTCTCAATCTGTCACCCTGCCTGGATTACAGTGTCACAATGTCAGCTCACATTTTATTTCACCATTCCAATCCATTCCATTCCATTTCGTTACATTCCGTTTCCTTCTGTTCCATTTCACACCTTTCCATTCCATTCCGTTCCGTTCTGTGCCGTTCCGTTCCGTGCCATTCCATTCCATTTCTTTCCATTCCGTTCCTTTCTGTTCCATTGCCGTCCATTCCTTTCCATTCCATTCCATTCCATTCCATTCCATTCCATTCCATTCCTTTCTTTTCTGTTCCGTTCCATTCTGTTCCATTCCATTCTATTTTGTTCCTTTCCATTCCATTCCATTCCATTCCATTACCCTCCATTCCATTCCATTCCACTCCACTCCACTCCAATCCACTCCACTCCACTCCACTCCACTCCACTCAAATCCATTGCATTCCATTCTATTGCATTCCAAACTATTCTTTTCTATTCCTTTCTTTCAACAAGTTATCAATCTGTCACCCTGGCTGGATTACAGTGGCACAATGTCAGCTAACATTTTATTTCACCATTCTGTTCCATTCCATTCCGTTCCATTCCATTCCATTCCATTCCACTCCATTCCATTCCATTTCATTCCATTCCACTCCGTTCCATTCCATTTCATTCCATTCCGTTCCATTCCGTTCCTTTGCATTCCATGCCATTCCATTCCATTCCCTTCCCTTCCATTCCATTCTATTTGCACTATTCTATTCTATTGCTTTCTTTCAACAAGTTCTCAATCTGTCATCATGGCTGGATTGCAGTGGCACAATGTCAGATTACTTTTTATTTCACCATTATTCCATTCCATTCCATTCCATTCCAATCCATTCCATACCATTCCATCCCATCCCATTCCATTCCTTTCCATTCCATTTCGTTCCATTCCATTCCATTCCATTCCATTGTACTCCATTCCATTCCATTGAATTCCAAACCGTTCCTTCCCAACCCATCCTGTTTCATTCCATTGCATTCCATTCCATTCCCTTCCATTCCATTCCATTCCATTCCATTCCATTACATTCCATTCCATTCCATACCATTCCATTCTATTCCATTCCATGCCATACCGTTCCATTCCTTTACATTCCATTCCATTCTGTTCCATTCCATTCCATTCCATTCCATTCCATTCCACACTATTCTTTTCCATTCCTTTCTTTCAGCAAGTTCTCAATCTGTCACAGTGGCTGGACTGCTTTAGCACAATGTCAGATCACATTTTATTTCACGGTTCCATTCCATTCCATTCCATTGCATTTCATTCCATTCCATTCCATTTCATTCCATTCCGTTCCATTCCATTCCATTGCAAACCATTCCATTCCATTCCATTTCATTCCATTCCGTTCCATTGCACACCATTCCATTCCATTCCATTCCATTTCATTCCATTCCTTTCCATTCCATTCTATTCTTTTCCACTCCATTTCATTCCATTTTATTCCATTCCATTCCATTGCAATCCATTCCATTCCATTCCATTCCATTCCATTTCACTCCACGCCATTCCACTCCACTGCATTGAACTGCACTCCACTCAATTCCATTCCATTTTACTCCATGCCATTCCACTCCACTCCATTGAACTGCACTCCACTCCATTCCATTCCATTTTATTCCATTCCACACTATTCTATTCAATTCCTTTCTTTAAAAAAGTTTTCAATCTGTCACCCTGGCTGGATTGAAGTGGCACAATGTCTGCTCATATTTTATTTCACCATTCCATTCCATTCCATTCCATTCCATTCCATTAAATTCCATTCCTTTTTTTCCATTCCGTTCCATTGCACTACATTCCATTGCATTCCATTCCATTCCACTGCATTCCTTTCCATTCCATTGCTTTCCATTGCATTCCATTCCATTCCATTCCATTTCCTTCCAATCCATTCCATTCCATTATGTTCTGTTCCATTCCATTCCATTCCATTCCATTCCATTCCATTCCATTCCATTCCATTCCAATCCATTCCAATCCATTCCACAATATTCTATTCTATTCCTTTCTTTCAACAAGTTCTCTATCTGTCACCCTGTCTGGATTGCAGTGGCACAGTGTCAGCTCTCATTTTATTTCACCGTTCCATTCCATTCCATCCCATTCCATTTTCTTCCATTCCATTCCATCCCATTCCATTTTGTTCCATTCCATTTCATTCCATTCCATTCCCCTTCATTTCATTGATTTCCATTCGATTCCATTGTATTCCATTCCATTCAGTTCCATTCCTTTCCATTCCATTCCGTTCCGATCCATTCCGTTCCATTCCATTCAATTCCATTCAATTCCTTTCCAATCCACTCCACACTATTCTATTCTATACCTTTATTTCAACAAGCTTTCAATCTATCACCATGGCTGGATTGCAGTGGCAAAATGTCATCTCACGTTTTGTTTCAATGATCTATTCCATTCCATTCCATTCCATTCCATTCCATTCCATTCCATTCCATTCCATTCCAGTCCATGTCTTCCATTCCGTTCAATTGCACTCCATTGCTTTCCATTCCGTTCCGTTCCCTTCTGTTCCATTCCATTCCTTTTCTTTCAATTCCGTCTCAATCCATTCCATTACCCTCCATTCTATTCCATTCCACTCCACTCCACTCCAATCTTCTCCACTCCACTGCAGTCCATTTATATCCATTGCATTCCATTCCATTCGATTCCAGACTATTCTAGTCTGTTCCTTTCTTTCAACAAGTTCTCAATCTGCCACACTTGCTGGATTGCAGTGGTGAAAGTTCAGCTCGCATTTTATTTTGTCCTTCCATTCCATTCCATTCCATTCCATCCCATACCATTCCATTCCATTTCTCATTCCATTCCATTCCATTCCATTACATTGCACTCCATTCCATTCCATTCCATTCCATTACTTCCCAACCCATCCCATTCCACTCCATTCCATTCCATTCCATTCCATTCCATTCCATTCCATTCCATTCCATTCCATTCCATTCCATTTTGTTCCATTTCATTCCATTCCTTTCCATTCCATTCCAATCCATTCTATTCCATTCCATTCCATTTCATTGCGTTCCTTTCCATTCCATTCCATTACACTCCATTCCTTTCCATTCCACTCTACTCCACTGCAATCCACTCCATTACACTGCACTCCACTCCACTCCCTCCACTCCATTAGATTCCATTCCATTCCATTCCATTCCATTCCATTCCATTCCATTCCATTCCACACTATTCAATTCTGTTACTTTCTTTCAACAAGTTCTCAATCTGTCACGCTATTTGGATTGTAGTAGCACAATATCAGCTCACATTTATTTCACCATTCCATTGCATTCCATTCCATTCCATTCCATTCCATTCCACTCCGTTCTATTCAATGTCATTCTATTACGTTCCATTCCGTTCCGTTGCACTCCATTCTGATCCTTTCCATTCCATTCCATTCTATTCCATTCCATTCCATTCCATTGCACACTATTGTATTCTATTCCTTTCTTTCAACAAGTTCTCAATCTGTCACCCAGGCTGGATTGCAGTGGCACAATGTTAGCTCACATTTTATTTCACCGTTCCATTCCATTCCATTCCATTCCATTCCATTCCGTTCCATTCCGTTCCATTCCGTTCCATTCCGTTTCATTCCGTTCCATTCTGTTCCATTCTCTTCCATAGCACTCCATTCCATTCCATTCCATTCCACTCCGTTGTATTCAATGTCATTCCATTCTGTTCCATTCCGTTCCATTGCACTCCATTCCGATCCTTTCCATTCCATTCCATTCTTTTCCATTCCATTCCATTCCACACTATTCTATTCTATTCCTTTCTTTCAACAAGTTCTCAATCTGTCACCCAGGCTGGATTCCAATGGCACAATGTAAGCTCACATTTTATTTCATCGTTCCATTCCACTCCATTCCATTCCATTCCATTCCATTCCATTCCATTCCATTCCATTCCATTCCATTCCATTCTGTTCCATAGCACTCCATTCCTTTCCATTCCATTCCATTCCATTCCATTCCATTCCATTCCATTCCATTCAATTCCATTCTTTTCCACCCTATTCTATTCTATTCCTTTTTTCAACAAGATCTCAAATTGTCACCCTGACAGGATTGCAGAGGTAAAATGTCACCTCACATTTTTTTTCACGGTTCCATTCCATTCCATTCCATTCCACTCCATTCCACTCCACGCCTCTCCCTTCCTTTCTTCTCCATTCCACTCCACTACACTCCACTGCCCTTTTTTCCATTCCATTCCATTCCATTCCATTCCATTCCATTGCATTCCATTCCAATCCACACAACTTGATTCCAATCCACTGGATTCCATTCCATTCCATTCTTTTATATTCCAATCCCTTTCACCTGATTCCCCTCTACTACCCTCCACTCCAGTCCACTCCACTCCATTCCATTACTTTGCATTCCACTCCACTCCACTCCACACCTCTCCATACCATTCAATTCCACTTCACTGCAATCCACTCCAATCTATTCCCTTCCATTCCATTCCATTGCATTCCATTCATTTCAATTGAAATCCCTCTACTGCCCTCCACTCCTCTCCACTCCACTGTATTCCATTCCTTACCATTCGCTTCCATTCCAGTGCACTATATTCCATTCCATTCCTTTCCATTCCATTCCACTTAATTCCAGTCCACTCCACTCCCTTCCTTTCTTCTCCTTTCAACTTCACTACAATCCACTGCACTCTTTTCCATTCCATTCCATTCCTTTCCATTCCATTCCATTCCATTCTTTCTTTTCCACTGGAATCCACTCCACTGCACTCCAATCCATTCCATTCCATTCAAATGCACTCTACCCAACTCCACTCCTCTCCAATCCACTGTATTCCTTTCCTTCCAATTCGCCTCCATTCCAGTTTACTCCATTCCATTCCATTCCATTCCATTTCATTCCATCCCATTCTTTTCCAAGATAATCCACTCCACTCCACTCCAATCCATTCCATTCCATTCAATTCTTATCCAATCTTCTCCACTCCACTCCTCTCCACTCTACTGCAATCCATTCCTTCCCATTCGCCTCCCTTCAAGTCCACACTGTTCCATTCCATTCCATTCCATTCCACTCCACTCCATTCCACACCATTCCACTCCATTCCTTTCTTCTCCATTCCACTCCAATAAACTCCAATTCGCTTTTTTCCATTAATTCCGTTCCATTCCATTTCATTCAGTTCAAATTGACTCTTCTGCACTCCACTCCTCTTCACACCACTGCATTCCATTCCTTCCCATTCGCTTCTATTCCAATCCCCTCCATTCCTTTCCATTCCTTTCCAGTCCATTCCATTTCATCACATTCCATTCCACTCCATTCCACTCAACTCCACTCCCTTCCTTTCATCTCCGTGCCTATCCACTGCACTCCAATGTACTTTTTTCCATTCCATTCCATTCCATTCCCTTGCATTCCATTCCATTGCTTTCCATTCTTTTCCACTGGAATCCACTCCACTCCACTCAAATAGATTCCTTTCCATTCTACTCAATTCAAATCCACTCCTCTGCACTACACTCCTCTCCAGAACACTGCATTCCATTCCTTCCCCTTCGCCTCCGTTTCGATCCACTCCATTCCATTCCATTCCATTCCATTCCATTCCATTCCATTCCATTCCATTCCATTCCACTATGTTCCATTCCACACCACTCCCTTCTTTTCTTCTCCACTCCTCTCCACTGCCCTCTACTTCACTTTTTTCGATTCTATTCCATTCTTTTCCATTCCATTCCTTTCCATTCCATTCGATTCCATTCCATTCCATTCCACTCCATTCCATTCCTTTCCATTCCATTCCATTCCATTCCACTCCATTCCATTCCTTTCCATTCCAATCCATTCCATTCCAATCAATTCCATTCCTTTCCCTTTCATTCCATTCCATTCCATTCTATTCCATTTAAATCCATTCTTTTCACTAGAATCCACTCCACTCCAATCCAGTCCATTCCATTCCTTTCCATTCAATTCAAATCTACCCTTGTCCACTCCACTTCTCTCCAGTCTACTGCATTCCATTCCTTCCCATTCCAGTCCTCTCCACTACACTCCCCTCCATTCCATTCATTTCAAATACACTGCACTCCACTCCATTCCATTCCATTCCTTTTCATTCTGTTCCATTGCATTCCTTTCCACTCCATTACTTTCCATTCCTTTCCAGTGTACTCCAATCCACTCCACTCCAGTCCACTGCATTACATTCCATTCCATCCCATTCCATTTCATTCCATTCCATTGAATTCAAATCCACTCTTCTCCACTCCCCTCCTCTGCACTCCACCGCATTCCATTCCTTCCCAATCGACTCCATTCCAGTCCATTCCATTCCATTCCATTCCATTTCATTCTTTTATACTAGAATCCAATAGACTCCAATTCATTCCTTTCCATTCCATTGAATTCAAATCCACTCTTCTGCACTCCCCTCCTCTGCACTCCACCGCATTCCATTCCTTCCCAATTGACTCCATTCCAGTCCATTCCATTCCATTCCATTCCATTCCATTCCATTCCATTCCATTCCATTCCATTCCATTCTTTTATACTAGAATCCAATCAACTCCAATCCATTCCTTTCCATTCCATTCAATTCAAATTCACTCTTCTGCACTCCACTGCTCTCCATACCACTGCATTCCATTCCTTGCAATTCGCCTTCTTTCCAATCCACTCCATTCCATTCCATTCTATTCCAATCCATTCCTTTCCATTCCATTCAATTCAAATTCACTCTTCTGCACTCCACTCCTCTCCATACCACTGCATTCCATTCCTTGCAATTCGCCTTCTTTCCAATCCACTCCATTCCATTCCATTCTATTCCATTCCCTTCCATTCCATTCCATTCCACTCCATTCCACTCAACTTCTCTCCCTTCTTTTCTTCTCCGTTCCACTCCACAACACTCCACTGCACATTTTTCCATTCCATTCCTATCCCTTCCATTCCATTCCATTTCAATCCATTCCATTCCATTCCATTCCATTCCATTCCATTCCCCTCCACGCAACTCCACTCCAATCCACTGCATCCCATTACAGTCCATTCCATTCCACCTGAATCCAACCTACTCCCCTCCATTCCACCCACTCCACTCCACTCCATTTCATTCCTTCCCATTCCACTCCAATCCACCACACTCCTCTCCATTCCATTCATTTCCAATAAACTGCACTCCACTCCATTCCATTCCATTTCATTGTATTCAATTCCACTCCATTACTTTCCGTTCCATTCCAGGCTTCTCCATTCCACTCCATGCTTCTCCATTCCACTCCACTCCACTCCACTGCATTGCATTCCATTCCTTCACATTCCATTGCATTCCTTTCCATTCAATTCAAATCCACTGTTTTCCACTCCACTCCTCTCCACTCCACTGCATTCCCTTCCTTCCTATTCGCCTTCATTCCAATACCCTCGATTCCATTCCATTCCATTTCATTCCTTTCCATTCCATTCCAATCCATTCCATTCTATTTCATTCCATTCCCCTACATTACATTACATTACATTCTTTCCCCTAGAATCCACTCCCCTTCACTCCACTCCATTCGATTCCAATGCATTCTTTCAATTCAAATCCACTGTTCTCCACTCCACTCCTCTCCACTTCACTGCATTTCTTTCCTTCCAATTCGAGTCCATTCCATTCCATTCCATTCCATTCCATTCCATTCCATTCCATTCCATGCCATTCCTTTTCACTCCATTCCACTGCACTCCACTCCCTTCTTTTCTTCTCCATTCCACTACACTGCAATCCACTGCAGTTTTTTCCACTCCATTCTATTCCATTCGATTGCATTCCATTCCATTCAATTGAAATCCACTCTTCTCCACTCCACTCCTCTCCACTCCACTGTATTCCATTCCTTCCCATTCCCCTCCATTCCAGTGCATTACTTTGCATTCCATTCCATTCCATTCCACTCCATTCCACTCCTCTCCACTCCTGTCCTTTCTTCTCCATTCAACTCCTCTACACTCCACTGTAATTTTTTCCATTCCATTCCATTCCATTCCATTCCATTCCATCCCATTACATGCCATTCCTTTTCACTCCATTCCACTGCACTCCACTCCCTTCTTTTCTTCTCCATTCCACTACACTGCAATCCACTGCAGTTTTTTCCACTCCATTCTATTCCATTCAATTGCATTCCATTCCATTCAATTGAAATCCAGTCTTCTCCACTCCACTCCTCTGCACTCCACTGTATTACATTCCTTCCCATTCCCCTCCATTCCAGTGCATTACTTTGCATTCCATTCCATTCCATTCCACGCCATTCCACTCCTCTCCACTCCTGTCCTTTCTTCTCCATTCAACTTCTCTAAATTCCACTGTACTTTTTTCCATTCCATTCCATTCCATTCCATTCCATTCTTTTCCACTAGAATCCACTCCACTACCTTCCAATGCATTCCATTCCATACCATTCCATTCAAATGCCCTCTTCTCCACTCCACTCCGCTCCAATCCACTGCATTCCATTCCTTCCATTTTGGTTCCATTCCACTCAACTCCCTTCCATTCCATTCCATTCCGTGGTATTCCATTCCAGTCATTTCAATTCCATTCCATTCCACTCTATAACACTCCATTCCACTCCCTTCCTTTGTTCTCCATTAGGCTCCACTGCTCTTTTCTCATTCCATAGCATTCCATTCTATCCCATTCCATTCCGTTCCATTCCATTCCATTCCATGCTTTTCCGCTAGAATCCACTACACTCCACTCCACTTCTTTCCATTCCATTCCATTCAAATTCACTCTTCTCCACTCCACTCCCCTCCACTCAACTTCATTCCATTCCTTCCCTTTCACCTCCATTCCAGTCCAGTCAATTCCATTCCATTTTATTCCATTCCATTCCATTGCATTCTTTTCCACTCCATTCCACTCCACTCCATTCTCTTCCTTTCTTCTCCGTTCCACCCCAGTGCAATCCACTGTCCTTATATACATTCCATTCCGTTCCTTTCCATCACATTCCATTCCATTCCATTCCTTTGCATTCCATTCCCTTTCTTTCCACTAGAATCTACTACACTCCACTCCAATCCATTCCATTCTATTCCATTCCATTCAAATCCACTGTTCTCCACTACACTCCTCTCCAATCTCTGCATTCCATTATTTCCCATTCGCCTCCATTCCAGACCTTTCCACTCCATTCTATTCCATTCCATTCCTTTGCACTCCATTGCACTCCTCCCCTCTCCCTTCCTTTCTTCTCCATTCCATTCCTCTGCACTCCACCGCCCTTTGTTCTATTCCATTCCATTCCATTCCACTCCATGCATCTCCTTTCCAATCCACTGCATTCCATTCAATTCCATTCTATACCATTCCAATCCATTCCACCTGAATACACTCTACTACCCTCCATTCAATTCCACTCCACTCCACTCTACTCCACTCCATTCCATTCCTTCCCATTCTGCTTCACTCCACTACACTCCTCTCCATAAAATTCAATTCCACTACACTGCACTCCACTCCACTCGATTCCATTCCATTTCATTTCATTGCATTGCATTCCATTCAATTCCAGATCCACTCTTTTCCAATCCACTCCTCTCCACTCCACTGCATTCCATTCCTTCTCATTCACCTCCATTCCAGTCGATTCCATTCCATTCCATTTCACTCCATTCCACTCTAGTCCACTCCCTTCTTTTCTTCTCCATTCCACTCCACTGCACTCCACTGCACTTTTTTCCATTCTATTCCATTCCATTGCATTGCATTCCATTCAATTCAATTCAAATCCACTCTTCTCCACTCAAATCCTCTCCAATCCACTTTGTTCCATTCCTTCCCATTCGCCTCCATTGCGGTGCACTCCATTCATTTCCACTCCACTCCTATCCACTCCACTGCATTCCATTCCTTCCCATTCGCCTCCATTCCAGTCGATTCCATTCCATTCCATTTCACTCCATTCCACTCTAATCCACTCCCTTCTTTTATTCTCCATTCCACTCCACTGCAATTATTTCCATTCTATTCCATTCCATTGCATTGCATTCCATTCCATTCAATTCAAATCCACTCTTCTCCACTCCACTCCTCTCCAATCCACTTTATTCCATTTATTCCCATTTGCCTCCATTGCGGTGCACTCCATTCCTTTCCATTCCATTCCATTCCAATCCATTCCACTCTACTCCACTGCCTTCCTTTCTTCTCCTTTCAACTCCACTACACTCCACTGCACTTTTTTCCATTCCATTCCATTCCATTCCATTCCATTCCATTCCATTCTTTTCCACTAGAGTCCACTCCACTACACTAAAGTGCATTCCATTCCATTCAATTCAAGTTCAATCTTCTACACTCCACTCCTCTCCAATCCACTGTATTCCACTCCTTCCCATTCGCCTCCATTCCAGTTGAGTCCATTCCATTCCATTCCATTCCATTCCATTCCATTCCATTCCATTCCATTCCATTCCATAACACTCCATTCCACTCCCTTTCTTCCTACTCCTTTCCACTCCACTACACTCCACTGCAATTTTTTCCATTCCATTCTATTCTTTTCCACCAGAATCCACTGCCCTCCATTCCACTTCATTCCATTCCATTAAAATTCACTCTTCTCCACTCCAATCCTCTCCACTCCACTGCATTCCACTCCTTACCTTTTGCCTTCATACCAGTCCACTCCATTACATTGCATTCCAATCCATTCCATTCCATTCCATTCCATTCCATTCCTCTCCAATCCACTCCCTTCCTTTCTTCTCCATTCAACTCCACTGCACTCCACAGTGCACTTTTTTCCATTCCCTTCCATTCCATTCCAATCCATACCATTCCATTCCTTTCCATTCCCCTCCATTCCTCTAAACTCCACTCTCTTCCTTTCTTCTCCATTCCACTCCACTGCACTCCACTGCACTTTTTCCATTCCATTCCATTCCATTCCATTCCATTCCATTCCATTCCAATCCATTCCATTCCATTCCATTCCATTCCACTCCTTTCCACTGCATTCCGTTCTTTTTGCCCAGAATCCACTCCACTCCACGCCAATACATTCCATTCCATTTCATTCCAATCCATTCTTCTCCACTCCACTCTTCTCCACTCCACTGAATTCCATTACTTTCCTTTCAGCTCCATTCCAGTTCACTCCATTTCATTCCATTAAATTCCATTTTATTTCTTTCCAGTCCATTACACTCTACTGCACTCCCTTCCTTTCTTCTCCATTGCACTCCACTGCACTTTTTTCCATTCCATTCCATTCCATTCCATTCCATTCCATTCCATTCCATTCCATTCCCTCCCATTCTTTTCCACTAGATTCCTCTCCACTTCACTCCAATCAATTCCATTCCATTCCACTCCATTCTACTCCACTCCACTCCCTTCCTTTCTTCTCAGTTCCACTCCACTGCATGCACCTGCACTTTTTTCAATTCCATTCCATTGTTGTCTTTTCCATTCCTTTCTTTTCAACTAGAATCCACTCCACTCCACTCCTAACCATTCCTTTCCCGTCCTTTCAATTCAAATCCACTCTTCTCCAATCCACTCCACTCCACTCCACTGCAATCCATTCGTTCTCATTCGCCTCCATTCCAAACCACTCCATTCCATTCCATTCCATTCCATTCCATTCCATTCCATTCCATTCCATGCCGTTCCATTCCACTCCATTCTACTCCACTCCACTCCCTTTTTTTCTTCTCCATTCCAGTCCACTGCACTCCACTGCACTTTTTTCATTCCATTACATTCCTTTCCATCCATTGCATTCCATTCCGATCTGTTCCAATACATTCCGTTCCGTTCCATTCCATTCCCTTTTATTACATTCCATTCCACTCAACGCATCTCCACTCCAGTCCACTGCATTTGATTCCATTCTATTCTGTTCCATTCCATTCCATTCCTCATGAATCCACTCTATTCCCCTCCATTCCTCTCCACTCCACTCCACATCATTCCATTACTTCCCACTCCACTCCACTCCACTCCTCTCCATTCCATTCAATTAAAATACACTGCATTACACTCCACTCCACTCCACTCCACTCCACTCCATTCCATTCCTTTCCATTCCTTTTAATTCGGTTCCATTGTGTTCCATTGCATTCCATTACTTTTCATTCCATTTCATTCTACTCCAATCCACTCCACCTCAATCCTCTGCATTCCATTCCATTCCATTCCATTCAATTCCATTCGATTCCACTCCATTCCACTCCACTCCACTCCCTTGCTTTCTTCTACATTCCACTCCACTACACTTTTTTCCATTCTATTCCATTGCATTCCATTCCATTCCATTGCATTCCATTCCATTCCATTATTTTCCACTTTAATCCACTCCACTCCTCTCCAATCCATTCCATTCCGTTCAATTCAATTCAAATCCACTCTTCTCCACTCCACTCCTCTCCACTCCACTGCATTCCATTCCTTCCCATTCGCCTCTATTCCAGTCCACTCCATTCTGTTTCATTCCATTCCACTCCATTCCACTCACTTCCATTCTTCTCCATTCCACTCCACTAAACTCCACTGCACTTTTCTCCATACCCTTCCATGCCATTCCATTCGATTCCACTTTATTCCCTTCTTTTCCACTAGAATCTACTAAACTCCATTCCAACCCATTCCATTCCATACCTTTCAATTCAACTCCACTGTTCTCCACTCCACTCCTTTCCACTCATATGCGTTCCATTCCTATCCGTTCCCCTACATTCCAATCCACTCCATTCCATTCCAATCCATTTCATTCTATTCCACTCCATTCCATTCCATTCCATTCCTTTCCATTCCATTCCACTCCACTCCACTGCCTTCCTTTCTTCTCCATTCAGTTCCACTACACTCCACAGCCCTTTTTTCCATTCCATCCATTCCATTCCATTCCATTCCATTCCATTCCATTCCATTCCATTCCATTCCATTCAATTCCATTCTTTTCTACTAGAATCCACTCCTTAAACTCTAATTCATTCCAGTCCATTCAATTCAAGTGCATTCTAATCCACTCCACTTCTTTCCATTCCACTGTATTCCATTCCTTCCCATTCTCCTGAATTCCAGTCAACTCCATTCCATTCCATTCCAATCCATTGTATTCTGTTCCGTTCAATTCCATTCCTTTCCATTCAATTCCATTCCATTTCATTCCATGCTATTCCATTCCATTCCACTCCTCTTTATAACACTCCATTCCACTACCTTCCTTTCTTCTGCCCTCCACTCCACTACACTCCACTGAAATTTTTTCCATTTCATTCCATTCTATTCCGTTCCATTCTATACTGTTTCATTCCATTCCATTCCATTCCACTCCATTCCATTCCATTCCATTCCATTCCATCCATTCCATTCCATTCCATTCCATCCTTCAGTCATTCCATTCATTGAAATTCATTCTTCTCCACTCAAGTCCTCTCCATGCCAATGCATTCCATTCGTTCCCATTCGCCTCCATTCCTGACCACTCCATTCCATTCCATTCCATTCCTTTCCATTCCATGCCATTCCATTCCATTCCACTCCACTTCATGACACTCCATTCCACTACCTTCCTTTCTTCTGCCCTCCACTCCACTACACTCCACTGAAATTTTTTCCATTTCATTCCATTCTATTCCGTTCCGTTCCATACTGTTTCATTCCATTCCATTCCATTCCACTCCACTCCATTCCATTCCATTCCATTCCATTCCATTCCATTGAAATTCATTCTTCTCCACTCCAGTCCTCTCCACGCCACTGCATTCCATTCGTTCCCATTCGCCTCCATTCCTGGCCACTCCTTTCCATTCCATTTCTTTCCATTCTATTCCATTGCATTCCCTTCCGTTCCTTTCTGTTCCTTCCCATTCCTTTCCATTCCATTCTATTCTCTTCCATTCCATTCCATTCCTTTCCATTCCATTCCATTGCACTCCATTCCACTCCACTCCACTCCCTTACTTTCTTCTCCATTCCACTCCTTGCACTCCACTGCAGTTTTTTCCTTTCCATTCCATTCCAATGCATTCCATTCCATTCCATTCCATTCCATTCCATTCTAATTCTTTCCTTTCCATTCCGTTCCAATCCATTCCATTCCTTTAGATTCCATTGCATTCCATTCCATTCCGTTACTTTCCGTTCCATTCCATTCCATTCAATTCCATTCTTTTCCATTAGAGTCCACTCCACTATACTCCAATCCATTCCATTCCATTCCTTTCAATTCAAATACACTCTTCTCCACTGCACTCCTCTCCACTCCACTGCATTCCATTCCTTCCTATTCGTCTTCATTTGAGTCCACTCCTTTCTATTCCATTCCATTCCATTCCTTTCCATTCCACTCCATTCCTCTCCACTCCACTAACTTCCTTTCTTCTCCATTCCACTATACTGCACTCTGCTGCACTTTTGTCCAATCCATTCTGTTCGATTCCATTCCATTCCATTCCATTCTATTCCATTCCGTTCTCCTCCACGCAACTCCACTCAAAAGCACTGCGTTCCATTTCATTCCATTCCATTCCATTCTATTCAACTGAATCCACTCTACTGCCCTCCATTCCTCTCCAGTTTATTCCACTCCATTGCATTTCTTCCCTTTCCGCTCCACTGCCCTCCACCGCTCTGTATTCCATTCATTTAGAATACTCTACACCCAACTGCACTCCATTCCATTCCTTTACATTCGGTTCCATTGCATTGCATTCCATTCCATTACTTTCCATTAAATTCCATTCTCTTCCAATCCACTACACTCCAATCCACTGCATTCCATTCCATTCCATTCCATTGCATTCCATTCCACTGAATTCAAATCCACTCTTCTCCACACCACTCCTCTCTACTCCACTGCATTCATTCCTTCCCTTTCGCCTCCATTCCAGTCCACTCCATTCCATTACAATCCATTCCATTCCATTCCATTCCATTCCACTCCATTCCACTCCACTCCACTCCATTCCTTTCTTCTCCATTCCACTCCCCTGCACTCCACTGCACTTTTTCCCATTCCATTCCATTCCTTTCCTTTCAATTGCATTCCATTCCATTCCATTCCATACCATTCCATTGCATTCCATTCCATACCATTCCATTGCATTCCATTCCATTCCTTCCCATTCCCTTCTTTTCCACTAGAATCTACTCCACTGTTCTCGAGTCCATTCCATTCCATTCCCTTCAGTTCAAATCCTCTGTTCTCTGCACTCTTTTCCAAACTCTTCATTGCCTACTTTCTCATTTGTCTCCATTCCATTCCATTCCATTCCATTCCATTCCATTCCATTCCCTCAGTGGCACTCCACCTCACTCCCCTCAGTGGCACTCCACTCCACTCCCTTCATTTCTTCTCCATTCCACTCCAACTGCACTCCACTGCACTTTTTCCATTCCATTCCATTCCGTTCCATTCCATTCCATTCCATTCCTTTCCATTCCATTCCATTCCATTCCACTCCACGCAACTCGATTCCAATCCATTGCATTCCATTCCATTCCATTCTATTCCATTCCAGTCCATTCCACCTGATTCCACTCTACTACCCTCCACTCCACTCCACCCCATTCCATTACTTCCCATTCCACTCCACTCCACTCCACTACTCTCTTCTCCATACCATTTAATTCCAATACAGTGCACTCCACTCCACTCCACTCCACTGCAATCAATTCCATTGGATTCCATTCCATTCAATTGAAATCCACTGTTCTCCATTCCACTTCTCTCCACTCCACTGTATTTCATTCCTTACCATTTGCCTCCATTCCAGTGCCCTACATTCCATTCCACTCCTTTCCATTCCATTCCACTGCATTCCAGTCCACTCCACTCCCTTCCTTTTTTCTCCATTCAACTACACTACAGTCCACTGAAAATTTTTCCATTCCATTCCGTTCCTTTCCTTTCCATTCCATTCCATTCCCTTCTTTTCCACTAGAATCCACTCCACTACACTCCAATCCATTCCATTCTATTCCATTCAATTCAAATGCACTCTACTCCACTCCACTCCTCTCCTATCCACTGTATTCCATTCCTTCCCATTCGCTTCCATTCCAGTCAACTCCATTTCATTCCATACCAATCCATTGTATTCCATTCCGTTCAATTCCATTCCATTCCATTCCATTCCATTCCATTCCATTCCATTCATTCCACTCCACTCTATAACACTCCATTCCACTCGCTTCCTTTCTTCTGCATTTTACTCCACTACACTCCACTGCACATTTTTCCATTCCATTCCGTTTTGTACCTTTCCATTTCATTCCTTTCCATTCGATTCCAATCCATTCTTTTCCACTGGAATCCACTTCTCTACACTCCACTTCATTCCATTCCATTCCATTCCATTCCATTCCATTCCATTCCATTCCATTCCAGTTCACTCTTCTCCTCACCACTCTCCTCCACTCCACTGCATTCCATTCGTTCCCATTCGCCTCCATTCCAGTCCACTCATTCCATTCCATTGTATTCCATTCTATGCTATTCTTTTCCACTCCATTCCACTCCACTCCACTCCCTTCCTTTCTTCTCTATTACACTCCAGTGCACTATACTGCAGTTTTTCCATTACATTCCTTTCCATTCCATTCCGTTACATTACATTACATTAAATTCCATTGCATTCCAATCCATTCCATTCCATTCCATTCAATACAAATCCACTTTTCTCCACTCCACTCCTCTGCACTCCACTGCATTCCATTCCTTCCCTTTTACCTCCATTCCAGTCCACTCCATTCCATTCCATTTCATTCCATTCCATTCCACACCATTCTACTCCACTCCACTCCCTTCCTTTTTACTGCAGTCCACCCCACTGGTGTCCACTGCACTTTTTCCATTCCATTGCATTGCATTCCATTCCTTTGCCTTCCATTCTATTCCATTCCATCTGATTCCATTCCATTCTATTCCATTCCATTCCATCATTTCTTTTCATTCCATTCCCTTCTTTCCCACTTGAATATACTCCATTCCACTCCAATCCATTCCATTCCATTCAAATCCACTCTTCTCCACTACACTTCTCTCCAATCTCTGCATTCCATTCTTTCCCATTTGCCTCAATTCCATTCAATTCAATTCCATTACATTCCTTTCCATTCCATTCCATTCAATTCAACTCCATTGCACTCCTCCCTCTGCCTTCCTTTCTTCTCCATTCCACTCCACTGCACTTTTTTCCATTCCATTCCATTCCATTTCATTCCATTCATTCCACTCCACGCAACTCCATTCAATCCACTGCATTCCATTCCATTCCTTCTATTCCGTTCCAATCCATTCCACCTGAATCCACTCTACTACCCTCCACTCCACTCCACTCCACTCCACTCCTCTCCACTCCACTCTATTCCATTCCTTCCCATTCCGCTCCACTCCACTACCCTCCTCTCCATAAATTCAATTCCAATACACTGCACTCCACTCCACTCGACTCCATTCCATTTCGTTTCATTGCATTCCATTCCACTCATTCAAATCCAGTCTTCTCTACTCAACTCCTCTCCACTCCACTGTATTCAATTCGTTCCCATTCGCCTCCATTCCACTCGACTCCATTCCACTAGATTCCATTCCATTCCATTTCACTCCATTCCACTCTACTCCACTCCCTTCCTTTCTTCTCCATTCAACTCCACTGCACTCCACTCCACTTTTTCCATTCCATTCCATTCCATTCCATTCCATTCCATTCCATTCCATTGCATTCCATTCAATTGAAATCCACTCTTCTACACTCCACTCCTCTCCACCCCACTTTATTCCATTCCTCCCCATTTGCCTCCATTGCTGTGCACTCCATTTAATTCCGTTCCCTTCCATTCCACTCCATTCCACTCCACTCAATTCCATTCCTTTTTCTCCATTCAAATCCACTAAACTCCGCTGCCATTTTTTCCATTCCATTCCATTCCATTCCATTCCATTCCATTCCATTCCCTCCATTCCCTTCCATTCCTTCCATTCCATTCCATTCCATTCCATTCCATTCCATTCCATTCTTTTCTACTAGAATCCTCTCCACTAGACTCAAGTACATTCTATTCCATTGAATTCAAGTGCACTCTTCTCCACTCCACCTCTTTCCAATCCACTGTATTCCATTCCTTCCCATTCGCCTCCTTTCCAGTCAACTCTATTCCATTCTATTCCGTTGCATTCCATTCCATTACATTCCATTCCATTCCATTCCATTGCATTCCATTCCTTCCATTCCACTCCATAACACTCCATTCCACTCCCGTTTCTTTCTTCTCCTTTACACTCCACTACACTCCACTGCACATTTTTCCATTCCTTTCCATTCCGTCCAATTCCATTCCGATGCGTTCCTTTCCATTCCATTCCATTGCATTCCAATCCATTCTTTTCCACTAGAATCCTCTGCACTTCTCTCCACTTCATTCCATTCCATTAAAATTCACTCTTCTCCACTCCAATCCTCCCACTCCACTGCATTCCATTCCTTCCCATTCGCCTCCATTCCAGTCCACTCCATTCCATTCCAATCTATTCCATTCCATTCCATTCCATTCCATTCCATTCCATTCCATTCCATCCATTCCACTCCACTCCACTAGCTTCCTTCTCTATTCCACTCCACTGCAATCCACTGCAATTTTTTTCCATTCCATTCCATTCCATTCCATTCCATTCCATTCCACTCCACTCCACTACATTCCTTTATTCTCCATTCAACTCCACTACACTCTGCTGCCCTTTTTTCCATTCTGTTCCATTCCATTCCATTCTATTCCGTTATTTTCTACTAGAATCCACTCCACTACACTCGAATCCTTTCCATTCCAATCAATTCAAGTGCAGTCTTCTCCACTCCACTTCTTTCCAATCCAGTGTATTCCATTCCTTCCCATTCGCCTCCATTCCAGTGAACTCCATTCCATTCTATTTCATTGCATTCCATTCCATTCCATCCTTCCATTCCATCCATTCCATTCCAATCCATAACACTCCATTCCACTCTCTTTCTTCTTTTCCTTTCCACTCCACTACTCTCCACTGCAATTTTTTTCCATTCCTTTCCATTCCATTCCATTCCATTCTGTTCCGTTCCATCCGTTCCATTCCATTGCATTCCATTGCATTCTTTCCCACTAGAATACACTGCACTTCGTCTCCACTTCATTCTATTCCATTCCTTCTATCAAATTCACTTCTTCTGCCCCCAATCCTCTCCATTCCACTGCATTCCATTTTTCCCATTTGCCTCCATTCCACTCCACTCCATTCCATCCTTTCTATTCCATTCCATTCCATTCCATTCCACTCCATTCCACTCCACTCCACTAGCTTCTTTTCTTCTCTATTCCAATCCACTGCAATCCACTGCAATTTTTTCCATTCCATTCATTCAATTCCAGTCAATTCCATTTCATTCCTTTCCATTCCATTCCATTGCATTGCATTCCTTTCCAAACCATTCCAATCCATACGATTCCAAACCGTTCAATTCCATTCCTTTCTTTTCCAACATATCCACTCCCTCCACTCAAATCCATTCCATTTTATTCCATTCCATTCAAATCCACCCCTCTCCACTCCACTCCTCTCCACTCCATGGCATTCCATTCCTTTCCATTCTCCTCCATTCGAGTCCAATCCATACCATTCCATTCCATACCATTCCAGCAAATTACATTCCACTCCACTGCATAACACTCCATTCCACTCTCTTTCTTTTCCTTTCCACTCCACTACTCTCCACTGCAATTTTTCTATTCCTTTCCATTCCATTCCATTGTGTTCCATTCCATTCCGTTCCATTCCAATGCATTCCATTCCATTCTTTTCCACTAGAATACACTGCACTCCTCTACACTTCGTTCCATTCCATTCCATCAAATTCACTCTTCTGCACTCCAATCCTCTCCATTCCACTGCATTCCATTTTTTCCCATTCGCCTCCATTCCACTCCACTCCATTCCATTCCTTTCTATTCCATTCCATTCCATTCCCTTCCACTCCATTCACTAGCTTATTTTCTTCTCTATTCCACTCCACTGCAATCCAGTGCATTTTTTCCATTCCATTCCATTCAATTCTAGTCCATTCCATTTCATTCCTTTCCATTCCATTCCATTGCATTCCATTCCTTTCCAAACCATTCCAATCCATACGATTCCAAACCATTCAATTCCATCCTTTCTTTTCCAGTAGTATCCACTCCACTCCACTCAAATCCATTCCATTCCATTCAAATCCACCCCTCTCACTCCACTCCTCTCCACTCCATGGCATTCCATTCCTTTCCATTCTCCTCCATTCGACTCCAATCCATACCATTCCATTCCATACCATTCCATAAAATTCCATTCCACTCCACTCCATTCCACTCCATCCTTCCATTGCTTTCTTCTCCATTCAATTCCACTACACTCCACTGCCCTTTTTTCCGTTCCATTCCATTCCATTCCGTTCATTCCATTCATTCTTTTCTACTAGAATCCACTCCACTACACTCTAATCTATTCCATTCCATTCAATTCAACTGCATTCTTCTCCACTCCACTTCTTTCCAATCCACTGATTCCATTCCTTCCCATTCGCCTCCATTCCTGTCAACTTCATTCCATTCAATTCCATTCCATTCCTATCCATTCCATTCCATTACATTCCACTCCATAACACTCCATTCAATTCCCTTTCTTTCTTCTTCTTTCTACTCCCCTACACTCCACTGCACTTTTTCCATTCCTTTCCCTTCCATTCCATTCCATTCTGTTCTGTTCTCCTTTCCAGATTCCTTTTCCACTTGCATCTCCATTCCATTTCTTTTCCACTAGAGTCCAATGCACTCCTCTCCATTTTCATTCCATTCCATTCCCATCAAATTCACTCTTCTCCAATTCCCAATCCTCTCCACTGCACTGCATTCCATTTTTTCCCATTCCCCCTCCATTCCATTGCACCTCCATTCCATTCCAATTCCATTCCATTTTCATTCCATTCCCATTCCATCAAATTCAACTTCTTCCTTCCAATCCAATCCCTTCTTCCACTGCACTCATTCCATTTTTTCCCATTCCCCCTCCATTCCATTGCATTTAATCCATTCCCATTCCATTCCATTCCATTCTCATTCACATTTTCCACTCCACTTCGATTCGCTTCTTCTTTCTTCTCCTATTCCCACTCCACTATCATTCCACTGCAATTTTTTTTCCCTCCATTCCATTCCATTCCATTCCTTTGCATTTCCATTCGCATTTTCCATTTCCAATCCATCCATCCATTCTATTCATTCCATTTTTTCCATCAGTTCCATTCCATTCTCTTCCACTAGAATCCACTCCACTCCACTCCAATCCATTACATTCCATTCCATTCATAAAATATCCACTCTTCTCCACTCCACTACACTGCATTCCATTCCTTCCCTTTTGCCACCCATTTCCAGTACACTCCATTGCATTCCAATCCATTCCATTCCAAACCATTGCATTCCACTCCTTTCCCCTCCTCTTCTCTCCCTTCCTTTCTTCTCCATTCTACTCCACTGCACGTCACAGCACTTTTACCACTCCATTCCATTCCATTCCCTCCGCTGCATTCCACTATGCTCTACTCCCTTCCTTTCTTCTCCATTCCACTCCACTGCACCCAACCCACATTTTTCCCATTTCCTTTTCCATTCCATTCCATTCCATTCCATTCCATTCCATTCCATTCCATTTCATTCAATTCATTCCATTCCATTCCGTTCCAATCTGTTTTCACTCAGTTCCACTGCCACTCCACTCCCTTCCTTTTTCTCCATTCCACTCCACTGCACCCAACCACACTTGTTTTTTTCCATTCCATTCCATTCCATTCCATTCCATTCCATTCCATTCCATTCCATTCTTTTACACTAGAATCCACTCCAGCCTATCCATTCCTTTACATTCCATTCCATTCAATTCAAATCTACTCTTCTCCACTCCACTGTTCTCCAGTCCACTGCATTCCATTCCTCCCATTCGCCTCCATTCCCGTCTACTATGTTCCATTCCATTCCATTCCATTCCATTCCATTCCATTCCATGCCATGCCATGCCATGCCATTCCAGTCTAATTCACTCTCTTCCTTTCTTCTCCATTCCACTCTCTGCACTCACTGCACTTTTTTCCTTTCTATTCTATTCCATTCCATTCCATCATTCCATTCCATTTCTTTCCACTCCATTCCTTTCCATTCCATCCCTCTGCCACGCAACTCCACTGCAATCCACAGCATTCCATTCCATTAGATTCCATTCCATTCCACCTTCATCCAATTAATTCAATCCATTCCACTCCATTCCATTCCATTCCTTCCCATTGAACTCCCATCCGCAACACTCCTCTCCATTCCATTCATTTCCACTACACTCTACTCCAATCCATTCCATCCTTTCTATTCCATTCCTTTTAATTCCATTCCATTGTATTGCATTCAATTCCATTGCATTCCATTCTACTCCAATCCACTCCACTACATTCCACTGCATTTCATTCCATTCCATCCCATTCCATTGCACTCCATTCCATTGAATTCTAATTCACTCTTCTCCACTCCACTCCTGTCCACTCCACTGCATTCCATTCCTTCCCACTCTCCTCCCTTGCATTCCACTACATTCCATTCCTTTCCATTCATTCCATTGCATTCCATTCCATTCCATTCCATTCATTCCATAGAATCCACTCCACTCCACTCCATTCATCCCTTTCCATTCAACTCTGCTCTTTCCACTCCACTCCTCTCAAGTCCAATGCATTCCATTCCTTCCCATATGCCTCCATTCCAATCCACTCCTGTCCATTCCATTCCGTTCCATTCCACTCCATTCCACTCCACTCAACTCCTTTCCTTTCTTCTTCCATTACACTCCACTACATTCCACTGAACTTTTTTCCTTTCTTTCCATTCCATTCCATTCCAATCCGTTCAAATCCACTCTTCTCCACTCCATTCCTCTCCACTCCAATGCATTCCATTCCTTTCATTCGCCTCCATTCCCGTACACTCCATTTCATTCCATTCCATTCCATTCAATTCCATTCTATTCCACTCCATTCATTTCCATTCCATTCCATCTCCACTCCACTCCACTATTCGTTTCTTTTGCATTCCGGTCTACTGCACTCCACTGCACTTTTTTCCATTCCTTCCCATTCATTCCATTCCATCTTCCCATTCCATTCCATTCCATTTCATTCCATTCCGTTCATTGAATTCAAATCCACTCTTCTCCACACCACTCCTCTCCCTCCACTGCATTCCATTCCTTCCCATTCGTCTCCATTCCAGTCTAATCCTTTCCATTACAATCCATTCCATTCCATTCCATTCCTTTCCCCTCCACTCCTCCTCCGCACTCCGTTCCTTTATTCCATTCACTCCAATGCACTCCATAGCACTTTTTTCCATTCCACTACATTCCCTTCCATTCAATTCAATTATATTCCATTCCTATCCATTCCACCCCAGTCCTCTCTTCCTTTATTCTCCATTCCACTCAACTGCACTCCACTGCAGTCTTTCCTTTCTGTTCCATTACATTCCCTTGTTTTCCACTAGAATATACCCCAATTCCCTCCAATCCTTTCCATTCCATTACCTTCAATTCAAATCCACTCTTCTCCTCTACACTCCTTTCCTAAACTGCATTCTATTCTTCCCAGTCGACTCCATTCAAGTCCATTCCATTGC
>NW_022097875.1:0-61016 GCF_006542625.1 Nomascus leucogenys
GGTGGCTGTTTTTGAGACCGGGTCTGCTCTGTCGCCCAGGCTAGAGTGCAGTGGTATGATCACAGCTCACTGTATCCTCGACCTCCCAGGCTCAAGCAATCCTCCCACTTCAGCCTCTGAAGTCTTTCATATGGTGTCCAAGAAATGGGGACAAATCTCACAAAGGGACTAGGCTCAGGAGGGCTGGAATATTCAGGGAAGTTTCTTTTTTTTTGAGGCAGAGTCTCTCGCTCTGTCCCCCAGGCTGGAGTGCAGCGGCCTGATCTTGGCTCACTGCATGCTCCACCTCCCAGGTTCACGCCATTCTCCTGCCTCAGCCTCACAAGTAGCTGTCACTACATGAGCCTGCCACCACACCCAGCTAATTTTTTTGTATTTTTAGTAGAGACGGGGTTTCACTGTGTTAGCCAGGATGGTCTCGATCTCCTGACCTTGTGATCTGCCCGCCTTGGCCTCCCAAAGTGCTGGGATTACAGGCGTGAGCCACTGCACCTGGTCTATTCAGGGAAGTTTCAAGCAGAAAGATGAACCGAGTTGGCTTGGAGAGATTCACAGGACTCCCACAGGCAGAGTGAAATAAGGGGAATTTTAGTGGAAAAGGCACAGACAAGAGCAGAAATGGGGATGGTATGATGGGGTATGGTGAGGGGCTGCTTGGCTGGAATGGAGGGCTACCACAAGTAATGGAAATGGTAAATGAGGCAAATAAGGTTGGATTAGGAGCATAGCGTCAAGGTTGCCACCTTATTAAATCACTCTTCCAATATGCTAGCACTGGCCTGTTGGAAAAGTAATACATCACGTAATCAAACAAAAGGCAAAAGGAGGCAAGCTCCAGGAATGGGCACTGTAAACAGGACTCGCCCCAGAGTAGCCAGATGCAGGCTTTAGATATGTTGATGCAGGTTGAGCATCTCTAATCTCAGGGGGAATGTCTCATATGGTGTCCAAGAAATGGTGACACGTCTTACAGAGGGCCTAAGCTCAGGAGGGCTGGAGTATGAGACATTCCCCCTCCCCCATGAATTTAAACATATGGCCAAAAATTTTTTTTTAAAATGGCTACCGTGTAGTGCTGTAACAGGACCTATTTAGACAACGCCTTACACACTGGAGAAGGACGATACTATGTGAATCTAATAAGTCCACAAGACAATACTTCTCACTTTTGGCTGTCTTCTTCCTCTCCAGGGTGATGACAACTCCGTGAGGGTGGAGATTATATGTCTCTCATCATTTAAGCAACAAGGAAATAAATTAGTGGCAGAGTAAGGGGTGACTCGGTGAGTACATCCAATTGTTGACATAGTTTTGGGTGGGAGGAAGTTTGCCATTATGTCAACTTAACTTCTTAAAATAGTCTAGTGGAGTTAACTTGGTTTCATTTCACAGAGATCTCCTGGAAGCGAGGATCCTTTAAAAATCCTGGAATATACTTGCAGTAAAAGAACAAAGCATACCTCAGCCTTAAACGACAGAAGAAGAATGTCAAGTGGGAAAGTGACATTGGTTTTCAGTTTGTGGGTTCTGAATCCACACAAAGACAGGATTGTATTCTGAAAACCTGAATTAATTATTGTCCTTACCTCAATCAGACAAATCATTATAATCCAAATTGTTAGTATTACAGTCACAGATATTGCCAAGATGACTTCGTTGTTATAGCCATATCGTGGAACTTCTTTCATGAGCTAAAAAAAAGAAAAAAGAAAGACCAATTAAAAAAGAGAGAGAATGGAAGCTAACTTTTCAAAACCCCAGTATTCCAGTTGAGTAGCTTACAGGTTCTTTTGTTCTTTTTTATTTTTTTTGAGACAGGATCTCACCCTGTCACCCAGGCGGGAGTACAGTGGTGCGATCACAGTTCACTACAGACTTGACCTCCCTGGGCTCAGGTGATCCTCCCACCTCAGCCTCCCAAGTAGCTGGGACTACAGGCATGTGTCACCTCACCCAGCTAATTTTTGTATTTTTTGTGAAGACAGGGTTTCACTATATTGGCCAAGCTGGCCTCAAACTCCTGACCTCAAGTGATCCACCCACCTCGGCCTCCCAAAGTGCCGGGATTACAGGCTTGAGCTACCACCCCCGGGCTACAGTTCATCTTGTGCCGTAATCTGTTTCACTGTCTACCTGAGCAAAGTGGGAGATCACTGTCATGGCCTAAGTTACATGGCCAAGACAAGCTGTGGCCTGGGAGTCCCAGGTTCTCCTATGTGGGCACTGTCCTGGGATATGCTAAATGATCGGAAATCTGGGTCTCATGTTTCTGTGTGGTCCTCACCTCAGACGACTTCTGCTCTTTCTGTCCACTCTCAATATAGTTATCAGTTTTCCATTGGTCTGTATCCCATTCTGCCTTGGATGCCTTTGCTTCCTGCTGCTTGCTGAGAAGCTTCATCAGGAGGCCTGTTTGCGACATGAGCTTGGCACAGGTCATTTGCACATACGTTTCTGAACATTCCATTTTCAGTGTCTAGATAACATGAGACATGAACCTTCTCACATCCTCGTTGGGGATGAGGGACCGTAGCTGCTGGGTTAGCTGAATTTCAAACTGATCACCTGGGGAGGAGAGCAATGGATAATTGAAGCTTTTGAGCTTGGGGAACAGGCCAGTGCCCACGTTGTTGTATTCCCATTTTGTCTCAGCTTGGTTAAAGTTGGCTGTAAGTTGAACACAGTCCCAGCGGAAGCTGCCGCAGGAGGATGATTGTAGTTTGTGTTTTCAGAGATGGTGCCTTCTGGCATAACAGTGTTTTCCATAAAAACGTTTTCTTCAGAGGCATCTCTTGCAGCTGTGTCTTCTACATGAGTGTTTTCTCTTAAAACATTCTGAAGGAGCAAATACTTCCAGAAGAGGGTTTTCTTGAGGACTAAAGATTCTAAGGATGAGAAAACCCCTTGTGAATTTATGAGGCTCTTCTCTGCAGAGAACGGCAGCCTCTTTGCGAGCATCAGTCTATTGAGATAACTGCTCTTTCTAAACTTTCTAATCTTTTTGGCCTTGGGTATTCTGTGGGCCACATGGGAGCGAGTTTCATAAAAGCGGTATTTTTTTTTGGAATGTATGATTGGTTTAGAAGCTTCCATATTTTTAACCCTAGCCATTGCAATTTCTAACAATAAATGGTGTAGGCTAAGTCTTTCGATCTGTCTCTGACTTGAGGTAGGGCTCTTGGGGGCTAGAGGCAGAAGGCATGACCATGGAGAAGGGTTTCAGCATAGAGAAGACTGCTGCCTTATGCTCTTGGGTGAACGAAGGCTTAGTGTAGGTGGTGTTTCCCGCTACCTTCTCAGGACCCTGCACTACGTGAGGCTGTTCCAGCCCCCTTGGGGCTGGACTCTCAAGCCTTTTCTCTTTGGCAGCATTGTCCACAAGTGCCTGGGCATCCTGTTCTTTCCTAGTGCTGTGCTTTCCCGCCTCTTTGAAGTGTCTTTTCTGGATGCTCCTTGGGCCTATGAGGACTGTCTTCACTCTCTGCAAGTTTTTTTGCCTACACTTTGAATCTTGCTAAGCTGTTTTCCTATGGTTCAGCAGTTTCTAGTTTATTTGGAAATATTTGATGTTCAAATTTATTACCTAGAAGGTTGGACTGTGAGGGGCTCTTTCTATTGTTTTCCAAAATACTCAGGAGCCTATCCCCACCTTGTACATTTGAAAAAAGCAGTTTAGTGAATGGTAACAATATTGATTCTGCATCTAGATCTGCTGAGAAATAAGGCAAGATATTACTTAGTGCACTGATAACGTCACTCTCATCATTGGTGTCTTGCTGCCCTCTCCCAAAGCCTGACATCTGGCGCAGCTCCTCATTGGGGATCTTGCCCTGCTGCTTCTTTTAGTCAAAGTCCAGGCGGCGGCCCTCCAGCTTCTGCACGTGGTGCTGGATCCCCTTCAGGTCTGTCTCACACAGGTTCTGGTGGAGGTCAATGAAGTTCTGCTTGACCTCTATGTCCAGGGAGTTCTTCACCTCTGCCAGGTGCTTCATGGACTTGCCGGCATCCAGCAGTGCATCACTGAAGTTGGACTCATTGCCCAGCTCCTTCTGGTGGCGGCTCAGGCACTGGCTCAGGAGCCCCTCCGACTGCGGGTAGCCGGGGTTCTTCACCTGGCCCTGGATCTTGCACACCGTGTTGAGCATGGTCAGCTTAGCCTGCGAGGCTGGGTTGGGCTGCAGGTACTTGATGGTCCTTGCCAGCATTTCCATCACCGCCTTGTTGATGACGCCTCCATCTCTTTGAAGTCATCATCTCGCTTGGTCCCCTCAGCCCCTCCGACCTTCTCACTGACCTTATAGGACTGCTTCTTCAGCCCTGCAACCGACATGCTGCCTCCCGCCGCCGAACCTCCCTCCTGGACCGCGCCAGCGACAGGCTCCCAGGCGCGCCACCCTCTGCGTGCCTCGGGCCCCACCACGTGCTTGCCAGCTCTGCGCCTGCCCCGGTGCCGCCTCCAGTTCATGATTTTTTTTTTTTTTTAAGCGCTGATCCTGTTTTTTGGCAGGAAAACGAGACAATTCAGCAGCCCAGGAGGACAAGTGGGCTTAATCCTCCTCCTCATCGTCTCCAGCCCCAGCCCCACCCTGGCCCTTCTTGGCATTCTTCCTCTTTACGCAGCCCGGGCGGCCACCCCCATAGGGAGAGGGCAGAGAGAAGTCGATGTGCTTCTGGGAATCCAGGCGGACAATGAAGGACGGGATGTTCACCACCTGCTTGTGGACCCTGATATGGCGCTGGCGGATCAGCACGCGAGCGTGGTGGATGGACTTGGCCAAGCCCAGCTTGAAGACCTGGGTCTGTAGGCGTCTCTCTAAGAAATCCTCTATCTTCAGGCCCAGGATGTAATCCAGCTTCATCTTGCCCTCATCCAGCACCCCAATGCGGACCAGCCGCCGCAGCAGGGCGTTGCCTTCGAACAGACGCCGTGGGTCCTTCTCATCAAGCGTCAGCAGTTCCCGGGCGGCCTTGAGGATCTTGGCCAGGGTAAATTTGACCCTCCAGACCTCACGTTTATTCCGGAGCCCATACTCGCCGATCAGCTTCAGCTCTTGGTCGAGACGAGATTTCTTGAAGGGTCTCCGCGGGGTCACATAAGTTTTGCGACAAACCCAGCTCCGGGCCACTGGCATATTGGCTCCGCTTCCCCATCTGCGCCTGAGCAAAAGACCCGGTCACTGAGAAAGAGCAGTTCATGATTCTTAAGTCTCCTTCAATCTAGATCTGTTCGCAGGATTGTTTCAAAATATACTGACAAACCTTTGAGACTGTAAAAGACCTAAGATATACATTATCCTTATTTGAGAATAGTAATTTTTCAATATGCATTAAAGATCATTACACATGAGCCAAGACAAATGAGCTGGCCTACTTACTTTGTATATAAATGTGTAAACTCCTCAAGACTTCCAATAATGAACTCCAATGAGGAAATTTGTTCAATGTCTTTATGTCCTTGGTGACAAATGGTTACAGACAATCAGAGCATTTTTCCTATCCAATAATGGTCAAGAAAAAAGCAGACAGATCCTCACTATCTTAGAGAACTAAGTGAGAAAGTTGTTCGATGAAGAGGACTTCATCCAGAGAGGAAGGGATCTAGCTCACAGGGAAGATGCTGCAGGAGGCTGAGGAAAGTGAGGCTAGAGCAGTAAAACAGATCTGACAACCTGGTGAAGATAAGAAAGTGACCTGACAAAAATGAACGGAGCAGAGCGCTAAATGAAGGGCCCTTTCCATGCTAATCTTGCATAATGCCCTCAACCAGCCTTAGCATAACTGAGTTTCTATTTAGCTTGCCATACTGTGGGGGGTGGTGGTGGCACAATTTAAGTTGCAGTAAGTTGTGTAACAAACTCACAATAGGGCCCTGCAGAAATATATATATATATATACACACACACACACACACACATATATATATAAAATATATGTATATTTTTTTTTAGGCAGGGTCTTGCTCTGTCACCCAGGCCAGAGTGCAGTGGTGTCATCTTGGCTCACTGCAACCTCTACCTCCTGGGTTCAAGCGATACCCCCACCTCAGCCTCCCTAGTAGCGGGGACTACAGGCATGTGCCATCACACCTAGTGAAGATATATATATAGATAGATGATAGATAGATAGATAGATAGATAGATGATAGATAGATAGATAGATGATAGATAGATAGATGATAGATAGATAGACCTATATCTACAGAGAAGGCCAGGCATGATGCCTCATGCCTATAATTCCAGTACTCTGGGAGAATGAGGCAGGAGGATCACTTGAGGCCAGGAGTTCGAAACAAGCCTGGGCAACACAGTGAGACCTCATTTCTCCAAAAAATAAAAATAAAATTGCAAAAAAAACAACAACAAAAATAAACCTCACACCATATATGCGAATTAACTCAAAATGGGTCATAGATCTAAATGTAACTATACAATTTCTGGGAGAAGACATAGAGAGTAAATCTTTTCCGCTTTGGATTAAACAACAGGTTCTTAAAGATTTCTTAGGTAAGAAACAAAAAAGCACAAGCCATATAAGAAAAAATTGCTAACTTAAAGCTGATCAAAATTAAAAACTTCTGCTCTTCAGAAAACCTTACTTATTTATTTTATTTATTTATTTATTTTTTTGACACAGAGTCACTCTTTTGCCCAGGCTGGAGTGCAGTGGTGCAATCTTGGCTCATTGCAACCTCCACCTCCCAGGTTCAAGCACTTCTTGTGCCTCAGTCTCCTGAGTAGCTGGGATTACAGGAATGGGCCACCACACGTGGCTAATTTGTGTATTTTTAGTAGAGATTGGAGTTTTACCACGTCTGCCAGGATGGTCTCGAACTCCTGACTTCAAGTGATCCACCTGCCTCGGCCTCCCAAAGTGCTGTGATTACAGGTGTGAGTCACTATGCCCAGCCAGAGAACACTTTGAACAGAATAAAAAGACAAACCACAACCTGAGAGAAGATATTTACCAAACACATATCTATAAGGCCTTGTTTTTTGTTTTTATTTACTATTTAATTTTTGAGATAGTATCTCACTCTGTGACCCAGGCTGGAGTGCAGTGGCGATCACAGCTCACTGCAGCCTCGACCTCCCAGGCTCAAGCAATCCTCCCATCTCAGCTTCCTGAGTAGCTGGGACCACAGGTGAGCACCACCACACCTGCTTAATTTTTATGTTTTTGGTATAGACAAGGTTTCACCATATTGCCCAGGTGGTCTAAAACTCCTGGCCTCAAGCAATCCTCCTGTCTCAGCCTCCCAATGTGCTGGGATTATAGGCATGAGCCACTGTACCTGGTCCCTGAAAAGACTTGTATCTAGAATCTATAAAGCACTCCTTTTTTGTTTGTTTGAGATGGGGTCTCACTGTGTCGCCCAGGCTGGAGTGCAGTGGCATGATCTCTGCTCACTGCAAGCTCCACCCCCTGGGTTAACGCCATTCTCCTGCTTCAGCCTCCCGAGTAGCTGGGACTAAAGTTGCCCGCCACTACTCCCTGCTAATTTTGTGTGTGTGTGTGTTGTGTGTGGTGTGTGTGGTGTGTGTGTATTTAGTAGAGACTGGGTTTCACCGTGTTAGCCAGGATGGTCTCGATATCCTGACCTCGTGATCCACCCGCCTTGGCCTCCCAACATGCTGGGATTACAGGTGTGAGCCACCACGCCTGGCCTAAAGCACTCTTAAAACTCAATAATAACGAATCTCCAATGGGATTATAGGGAAAAGAAAACCTCAATAAAAATATTAATATCCAATTAAAATATGGGAATAGATTTGAACAGTATAGTAAAGAAGATATTTGCACATGAACATTCAACATCACTAGCTATTAAAGAAATGCAAATTAAAACCACAATTAGATTCCAGTACACATCTAGCAGTAGAAAGGTGAACATTTCTTTAAAAACTTAAATATAAGAATCTGCTGGGCTGGGCCATGCATGGTGGCTCACGCCTGTAATCCCAGCACTTTGGGAGGCAGTGGAGGGCGGATCACTTGAGGTCAGGAGTTTTGAGAACAGCCTGACCAACACGGAGAAACCTTGTCTCAACTAAAAATACAAAATTGGCCGGGCATGGTGGCCAGCGCCTGTAATCCCAGCTACTTGGGAGGCTGAGGCAGGAAAATCACTTGAACCCAGGAGGCGGAGGTTGCGGTGAGCTGTGATCATGCCATTGCACACCAGCCTGGGCCACAAGAGCAAAACTCCCATCTCTTAAAAAAAAAAAAAATTACCTGGGCATGGTGGTGCGTGCCTGTAATCCCAGCTACTCTGGAAGCTGAGGCAGGAGAATCACTTGAACCAGGTAGTTGGAGGTTGCACTGAACCGAAATCGTACCACTGCACTCCACTCCAGCCTGGCGACAGAGACCCTGTCTCAAAAAAAAAAAAAAAAAAACCAGGCTCGGTGGCTCACACCTGTAATCCCAGCACTTTGGGAGGCCAAGGCGGGCAGATCACATCAGGAGATTGAGACCATCCTGGCTAACACGGTGAAACCCCGTCTCTACTAAAAATACCAAAAAAAAATTAGCTGGGCGTGGTGGCGGTTGCCTGTAGTCCCAGCTACTCAGGAGGCTGAGGCAAGAGAACGGCGTGAACCCGGGAAGCGGAGCTTGCAGTGAGCTGACATCCCGCCGCTGCAGTCCAACCTGGGCGACAGAAAGAGACTCCGTCTCAAAAAAAAACAAAGGAAAAGAAAAAAACGGAGAAGGATGTAAGGCATGTCATGTGTTTCTCAGAGAGACTAGGGTAGTAGAAGTGGTTGTATTGAAAAGTTTCCATTTTTTTAAATAAATGCTTAAATACTTATTGGAGAAGTAGGGTAGTATTATATTAAGCCAAATGTAAACCCATGTAGGTTGTCCTAACATAAACTGGAAAAAGGTAATTTCTTGTGCCCGATGGTCAGAATCGTTGCCAGACTTCTCCGGGGGAGGCTGGCTGGAGAATGAAGGGAATGAATGAAGTGTCAGGTATTTATGTCGTATATGTAGAAAGGACTACATGTAAATTCTTGGCAACTTAATTTTAGTACTTTTCTTTCTTTTTTTTTTTTGAGACGGAGTCTTGCTGTCACCTAGGTTGGAGTGCAATGGTGGGATCTTGGCTCATTGCAACCTCCACCTCCCAGGCTCAAGAGATTCTCCTACCTCAGCCTCCTGAGCAGCTGGGATTACAGATGCCCACCAGCATGCCTGGCTAATTTTTGTATTTTTAGTAGAGATGGGGTTTCACTGTGTTGGCCAGGCTGGTCTTGAACTCCTGACCTCAAGTGATCTGCCCGCCTCGGCCTCCCAAAGTGCTGGGATTACAGGCATGAGCCACTACGCCCAGCCAATAGATGTGTCTTGTGCTTTGCATGCAAGTATGTGTTAGTAATGGGCTTCTTTTGTAAAATAATTTTATTATACTAGAAAAGTGTATATATATATATGTATATATATGTATATATGTGTATATATATATATATATATATATAGTGTGTGTGTGTGTGTGTGTAAATATATAGATCCTTTTTTTTTTTTTTTCTGGACAGCGTCTCCTCTCAGGCTGGAGTGCAGTGGTGCGATTCCAACTCATGGCAACCTCCACCTCCTGGGTCAAGTGATTCTCCTGCTTCAGCCTCCTGAGTAGCTGGGATTACAGGCACCTGCCACCACACGCAGCTAATTTTTGTATTTTTAGTAGAGAGGGGGTTTCATCATGTTGGCCGGCTGGTCTTGAACTCCTAAACTCAGGTGATCCACCCACCTTGGCTCCCCAAGATGCTGGGATTACAGGCGTGAGCCACCACCTCAGACCAAGTATATTCTTTTTATTTTAAAAATTAAAATCGGCCGGGTGCAGTGGCTCACGCTTGTAATCCCAGCACTTTGGGAGGCCGAGGCAGGCGGATCACGAGGTCAGGAGATCGAGACCACGGTGAAACCCCCTCTCTACTAAAAATACAAAAAAATTAGCCGGGCGTGGTGGCGGGCGCCTGTAGTCCCAGCTACTCGGAGAGGCTGAGGCAGGAGAATGGCGTGAACCTGGGAGGCGGAGCTTGCAGTGAGCCGAGATCGGGCCACTGCACTCCAGCCTTGGGTGACAGAGCGAGACTCCGTCTCAAAAAAAAAAAATTAAAATCAAATTAAAACCCAAACCACAATGAGATGCCACTTCACATTCACTAGCATGGCTGTAATTGTTTAAAAAATAAAAATAAAAAACGTTGGGGAGGATTTGGAGAGATTGGAACCATTATATATCGTTAGCGGAAAGTAAAACAGTGTAACACTGTGGAAAATACTTTGGCAGTTACTCAAAAAGTTAAACTTAGAGCTACTGTATGACCCAGTAATTCTATTCATACATACATAGTCAAAAGAATTGCAAACAAATGGTCATGCAGAAACGCATACACGTATGTATACAGCAGCATTATTCTCAATGACCAAAAGGTGGAAACAACCTACATGTGCATTAACTGATGAATGGATAACGCAAATGTCATTGATCTGTATAACAGATATATTATTCAGCCTTGAAGGAAATTCTGACGCATGTTACAACATGGAGAACCCTTGAGGGCATTATGCTAAGTGAAATAAGCCAGTCACCAAAGGACAAATACTGTGTGATTCCACTCATATGAGGTACTTAGTTAGAGTGGTCAGATTCATAAAGACAGAAAGTAGAAGGGTGGCTACTGTGGGCTGGGAGAAGGAGAGAATGGGGAGCTAGTGTTTAATAGGTACAGAGTTTCAATTTGGGAAGATGAAAAAGTTCTGGAGATTTGTTGTACAACAGTGTGAGTATACTTAACACTACTGAATTGTACACTTAAAAGTGGTTAGAGGCAGTCAGGTGTGGTAGCTCATGCTGGTAATACCAGCACTTTGGGAGGCCGAGGTGGGAGGATCACTTGAGTCCAAGAGTTCGAGACCACGCTGGGCAACCTAGCAAAATCCTGTCTCTACAAACAGTGCAAGAATTAGCCCGATTTGGTGTGTGCCTGTGGTCCCAGTTACTTGTGAGACTGAGGTGGGAGGATCACCTGAGCCCGGGCAGGTTGAGGTTGCAGTGAGTCATGATCACACCACTGCACTCCAGCCACGAAGACAGAGTGAGACCCTGTCTCATAAAAAAGGTGGGGGCTAACATGGTGAAACCCCGTCTCTATTAAAAATACAGGTGTGGTGGCGGGCACCTGTACTCCCAGCTACTCAGGAGGCTGAGGCAGGAGAATGGCGTGAACCCAGGAGGTGGAGCTTGCAGGGAGCCAAGATCACGCCACTGCACTCCAGCCTGGGCGACTGAGCAAGACTCGGTCTCAAAAAGAAAAAAAAGGTGGGGAGAGGGGGCAGTGGTTAGAGTGTAAATCTTATGTTATGCCTACTTTACCTCAATTTTTCAAAATTGTTTGAAGCCATACACAAAAGTCTTATTTAGTGAAATCGTGTACTGTATGATTTCATTTATATGAAATGTCCCAAATGGGCAAGTTCATAGGAAGTAACTAAATACTTGCCAGGAAATAGGAGAGGAAATGGGGAGTAGGGCCAGTGATTCTGGGACTTCTTTCTGGGGTGCTGAAAATGTTCTGGAATTAAATAGTGGTGATGGCTGTACAGCCTTATGAATACTATACTAAAACCCACTAAATTCTGCACTTATTTAAAAGGGTGAATTTATGGTGTATAAATTATATCTCAATAAAAATTAATAACAAGGGGTGGTATGAGGAATTGGGAAAATATATACACACACATATATATATATACACATACATATGTTCCTTAACTCTAATCAGTTCCCTTTGTACTTTCTGCAACAAAGTTATACCCAACTGATAGTATAAGGTGTCTAGTCCAGATCTCTCTCTCTCTCTCTCTCTCTCTCTCTCAGTCATATATATATATATGTATCTGTATCTTTCCAGAACAATATGCAAAATGGCTTGGTGAATTTTCTTTTTGATTTTAACACTTAACTTTTTTTGGCCAGTCTTGGTGACTCACACCTGTAATCCCAGCACTTTGGGAGGCCGAGGTGGGTGGATCACTGTAACCCAGGAATTCAAGACCAGCCTGGGCAGCGTATCAAGACCCCTTCTTTACAAAAAATACAAAAATTAGCCAGGCTTGGTGGCACATGCCTGTAGTTCCAACTACTTGAGAAGCTGCGGCAGGAGGATGGCTTGAGCTTGGGAAGCAGAGGTCTCAGTGAGCCAAGATTGCAACACTGCACTCCAGCCTGGGTGACAGAGCCAAACCTTGCTTCAAAAAAAAAAAAAACCTAGCCTGACAGTGGCTTATGCCTGTAATCCCAACACTTTGGGAGGCCTTTATGGCAGGAGGATGCCTTGAGCCCGGGAGTTTGAGGCTGCAGTGGGCTATGATTATGCCATTGCACTCCAGCTTGGGAGACAGAAAGAGACCTTGTCACAAAAATAAATTTTTTTTTCTTTTGCTTTCTTCCTTTTTTTTTTTTTTTTTTTTTGACAGGGCCTCATCTTTCAACCTGTCACCCAGGTTGGGGTGTAACAGCTCAACCTCAGCTCACTGCAACCTCCACCTCCCAGGTTCAAGTGATACTCCCACCTCAGCCTACCAAGTAGCTAGGACTACAAGTGCACACCACCACGCCTGGCTCATGTTTTTTGTGTACTTTTTGTACACATTGGGGGTTTTGTCATGTTGACCTTTTTTTTTGTAGAGATGGGGGTTTTGTCATGTTGCCCGAACTCCTGGCTCAAGCGATCCACCCACCTCAGCCTCCCAAAGTGCTGGGATTACAGTTGGGAGCCATTGCGCCTGGCCAATTTTTTCCTTTTACTGTGTCTGTGGTTCCACAACTTCCTTTTTGCCCATTCTCTATGGACTTTCTACTTCATTTGGACTCTGCTTAGATTGGCCTAGTTTTCTCTTTAGTCAAATCTTCAGGAACCAGTTAATTACCATTAAAAATGATTTAACAAGCTATTTTTATTGTTAAAAAATCCTCGTTTTGAGGAACACAACCACAAAGTAATCATTGATTTAAGTAAAAAAAAAAAAAATACTTAAAAATAAAATTTTAAAAACGTGGCTCCAGGCCATCCAGATGCCTTAACTTGGGCTCAGGGGTCTCACACTGATGAGTCTTCTTCATGTTTCTTTGATGCCCTTTTGTGGGCAAGAATCTATTTTGGGAGAAAACAGAATTAAGGTTATCTATCACAACAACCACTATCTCCAAATGCGTATTCATTCCTTTTATTCATTTTGAGTCTCATCTACCTGATGAGATAACTTATTTGAAGACAGGAATTGTATGCTGTTTAACAGTGCTTTGATTCTTCCACAGTTCAGTCATCCTTGCTACCTTGCAGGGGACTGGTTCTAGGATATCGCCCCCACACCATACCAGAATCTGTGGATGCTCAATCCCTTACATATAATGGTGCAGTATTTGCATATAACCAACACACCCACCTCCCATATACTTTATTTACTTAGAGACAGGATCACCCTTTGTCACTCAGGCTGGAGTGCAGTGTCACAATCACAGCTCACTGCAGCCTCAACCTCCTGGGCTCCAGTGATCTGCCCACCTCAGCCTCTTGAGTAGCTGGGACTACAGGTGTATACCACTACACCTGGCTAATTTTTTTATTTTTATTTTTATTAAAGACAAAGTCTCACTATGCTGCTCAGGTTGTTCTCCCAAAGTGTTGGGATTACAAGTGTGAGTCACCGTGCCTGGTCTCATGTACTTTAGGTCATCACTAATAAAATGTATAGATATTATATAACAGGCAACAGTTGTTATACTGTACTATTTGTATTTTTATTGTTTCTTTTTTCAAATATTCAGCCTCATCTAGTTGAATCTGAAGATGTGGACTTGCTGATGAAGAGGGCTGACTGTATCTAACTTCGGATCTTGCATGCAGCTGGCACTTACTGCATTTTATTGACTGTTTTAGCTAACATTCAACGGACAATTCCTAATTTAAAAAACTCTTAAAAGTATGAAAAAAAAAGAAACCTACTCTAAAGTGGCAGGAAAACCAGCCTGGGCAACATAGCGAGATCTTGTCTCTAGAACAAAAGTTTTAAAATTATCTGCCTGTCTGTAGTCTCAGCCACTCTGGAAGCTGAGGCAGGAGGATCCCTTAAGCCCAGGAGTTTGAGGTTACAGTGAGCTAGATCACACCATTGCTCTCCAGTCTGGGTGACAACAAGGCCCTGAGAAAGAAAAAAAAAAGAAAGGAAAGGAAGGAAAGAGTGTAAGTATTGAAAAGGAAGAGATAAAACTATCATTATTTGCATATAAAATAATAAATGTTAGCCAAAGAAGCCTAAGAGAATCAACTAAGATTTTACTGGAAGTAATATGAGAATTCAGTATGGTGGCTAGATACAAAATCAAGAGAGCAGCACACAAACCTCAAATACTTTTCAGATGTGCCACCAATAACTAACTAGAAAATGGAAGAAAGATCCCATTTACAATGGCAATACAAATGTCTGAAGTATTTAGGAACAAAAATACAAAGATCTGTTATCTAACAAAAGACGTGTGAGATTTATATGATGAAAACCCTGAAACTCTTCTGAAAGACATTAACAAGAAATGAATACATGACATGAAATACGGTGTTCCTAGAATGTCGTACAGATGTCAATTCTCAAATTAATCTACAAATTTAAGGTAATCCTATTCAAATTCCAAGATAATTTTCAGTGGTGGCTGTTTTTGAGACCGGGTCTCACTCTGTTCCCCAGGCTGGAGTGCAGCGGCCTGATCTTGGCTCACTGCATGCTCCACCTCCCAGGTTCACGCCATTCTCCTGCCTCAGCCTCACAAGTAGCTGTCACTACACGAGCCTGCCACCACACCCAGCTAATTTTTTTGTATTTTTAGTAGAGACAGGCTTTCACTGTGTTAGCCAGGATGGTCTCGATCTCCTGACCTCGTGATCTGCCCGCCTTGACCTCCCAAAGTGCTGGGATTACACGCGTGAGCCACTGCACCTGGTCTATTCAGGGAAGGTTTCAAGCAGAAAGATGAACTGAGTTGGCTTTGGAGAGATTCACAGGACTCCCACAGGCAGAGTGAAATAAGGGAATTTTAGATGGACAAAGGCACAGACAAGAGCAGAAATGGGGATGGTGTGACTGGAGTATGGTGAGGGGCTGCTCTGGCTGGAATGGAGGGCTACCACAATAATGGAAATGGTAAATGAGGCAAATAAGGTTGGATTAGGAGCATAGCATCAAGGTTGCCACCTTATTAAGTCACTCTTCCAATATGCTAGCACTGGCCTGTTGGGAAAAGTAATATATCATGTAGTAAACAAAAGGCAAAAAGAGGCAAGCTCCAGGAATGGGCACTGTAAACAGGACTCACCCCAGAGTAGCCAGATGCAGGCTTTAGATATGTTGATGCAGGTTGAGCATCTCTAATCTGAGGGGGAATGTCTCATATGGTGTCCAAGAAATGGTGACACGTCTCACAGAGGGTCTAAGCTCAGGAGGGCTGGAGTATGAGACATTCCCCCTCCCCCATGAATTTAAACATATGGCCAAAAATTTTTTTTTAAAATGGCTACCGTGTAGTGCTGTAACTGGACCTATTTAGACAACGCCTTACACACTGGAGAAGGACGATACTATGTGAATCTAATAAGTCCACAAGACAATACTTCTCACTTTTGGCTGTCTTCTTCCTCTCCAGGGTGATGACAACTCCGTGAGGGTGGAGATTATATGTCTCTCATCATTTAAGCAACAAGGAAATAAATTAGTGGCAGAGTAAGGGGTGACTCGGTGAGTACATCCAATTGTTCACATAGTTTTGGGTGGGAGAAAGTTTGCCATTATGTCAACTTAACTTCTTAAAATAGTCTAGTGGAGTTAACTTGGTTTCATTTCACAGAGATCTCCTGGAAGCGAGGATCCTTTAAAAATCCTGGAATATACTTGCAGTAAAAGAACAAAGCATACCTCAGCCTTAAACGACAGAAGAAGAATGTCAAGTGGGAAAGTGACATTGGTTTTCAGTTTGTGGGTTCTGAATCCACACAAAGACAGGATTGTATTCTGAAAACCTGAATTAATTATTGTCCTTACCTCAATCAGACAAATCATTATAATCCAAATTGTTAGTATTACAGTCACAGATATTGCCAAGATGACTTCGTTGTTATAGCCATATCGTGGAACTTCTTTCATGAGCTTAAAAAAAAAAGAAAAAAGAAAGAACAATTAAAAAAAGAGAGAGAGAGAATGGAAGCTAACTTTTCAAAACCCCAGTATTCCAGTTGAGTAGCTTACAGGTTCTTTTGTTCTTTTTTATTTTTTTTGAGACAGGATCTCACTCTGTCACCCAGGCGGGAGTACAGTGGTGCGATCACAGTTCACTACAGACTTGACCTCCCTGGGCTCAGGTGATCCTCCCACCTCAGCCACCCAAGTAGCTGGGACTACAGGCATGTGTCACCACACCCAGCTAATTTTTGTATTTTTTGTGAAGACAGGGTTTCACTATATTGGCCAAGCTGGCCTCAAACTCCTGACCTCAAGTGATCCACCCACCTCGGCCTCCCAAAGTGCTGGGATTACAGGCGTGAGCCACCACCCCCGGGCTACAGTTCATCTTGTGCCGTAATCTATTTCACTCTCTACATGAGCAAAGTGGGAGATCACTGTCATGGCCTAAGTTACATGGCCAAGACAAGTTGTGGCCTGGGAGTCCCAGGTTCTCCTATGTGGGCACTGTCCTGGGATATGCTAAATGATCGGAAATCTGGGTCTCATGTTTCTGTGTGGTCCTCACCTCAGACGACTTCTGCTCTTTCTGTCCACTCTCAATATAGTTATCAGTTTTCCATTGGTCTGTATCCCATTCTGCCTTGGATGCCTTTGCTTCCTGCTGCTTGCTGAGAAGCTTCATCAGGAGGCCTGTTCGCAACATGAGCTTGGCACAGGTCATTTGCACATACGTTTCTGAACATTCCATTTCAGGGTCCGGATAACATGAGACATGAACCTTCTCACATCCTCGTTGGGGATGAGGGACCGTAGCTGCTGGGTTAGCTGAATTTCAAACTGGTCACCTGGGGAGGAGAGCAATGGGTCATTGAAGCTTTTGGGCTCAGGGGACAGGTCAGTCCCCATGTTGTTGTGTTTCCATTTTGTGTCAGTTTGTGTAACAGTTGGCTCTAAGTTGAACGCAGTCCCAGCGGAAGCTGCCGCAGGAGGATGATTGTAGTTTGTGTTTTCAGAGATGGTGCCTTCTGGCATAACAGTGTTTTCCATAAAAATGTTTTCTTCAGAGGCATCTCTTGCAGCTGTGTCTTCTACATGAGTGTTTTCTATAAAACGTTCTGAAGGAGCAAATACTTCCAGAAGAGGGTTTTCTTGAGGACTCAGGTCTCCTAAGGATGAAAAAACCCCTTGTGAATTTATGAGGCTCTTCTCTGCAGACAACGGCGGCCTCTTTGGGAGCATGAGTCTATTGGAATGTGCGATTGGTTTAGCAGCCTCCATATTTTTAACCCTAGCCATTGCCGTTTCTAACATTAAAATGGTGTAGGCTAAGTCTTTTGATCTGTCTCTGACCTGAGGTAGGGCTTTTGCAGGGCTAGAGGCAGAAGGCATGACCATGGAGAAGGGTTTCAGCATAGAGGAGACTGCTGCCTTATGTTCTTGGGTGAACGAAAGCTTGGTGTAGATGGTGTTTCCTGCTACCTTCTCAGGACCCTGCACTACGTGAGGCTGTTCCAGCTCCCTTGGGGCTGGACTCTCAAGCCTTTTCTCTTTGGCAGCATTGTCCACAAGTGCCTGGGCATCCTGTTCTTTCCTAGTGCTGTGCTTTCCCACCTCTTTGAAGTGTCTTTTCTGGATGCTCCTTGGGCCTGTGAGGACTCTGTTCACTCTCTGCAGGTTTTTGCCTACACCGTGAATCTTTACCAGGCTGTTTTCCTGTGGTTCAACAGTTTCTAGTTTATTTGGAAATATTTGATGTTTATATTTGTTACCTAGAAGGTTGGACTGTGAGGGGCTCTTTCTATTTTTCTTCAGAATACTCCGGAGCCTATCTCCACCTTGTACATTTGAAAAAAGCAGTTTAGCGAATGGTAATATGGATTCTGCATCTAGATTTCCTTCTGAGAAATAAGGGAAGATGTGTCTTAGTGCACTGATATCATCACTCTTGTCATTGGTGTCTAGCTGCTCACCCCCAAAGCCTGACAACTTGATGCCGCTGCTGTCTGAGGGCGCCTCCGACTCAATAGTCAGCTCAGTGCTTGTGTGCTGCTTCCGGGCTTGTAACACCTTCATGAACGCTCCTTCTGGATTCCCTACAGATGCTTCTTCAGCTGTCAGAAAAGAAGAGACTGTTTTCATCATGAAAAATCTTTGATCATCTTTCATACTCAGTCCATAGCTGTATGCCCCAGTCACACAGAGTAAGAGTCAGCAAACATTCGAGTGCCATTCAGAGAGGAGAAACATACACCCAAACGTAAACCTATGAAATGGCAACAATGAAAGGAGGAAAAGACATCTTTTGAAAACATGGCCACCTACTTGGAACATTCCATAGTGTGACATAGAGTCAGTCTGCTTAGGATTATTCCGTTGATCCCCAGGGGCCAATTGCCCAGTGCTCGGTCAAAGCCCAAGGTGGAAGACAAGTGCTTCCCTGATGAGCTGATGAGCTGGCCTCTCTGCAGACTGCTCCGTACCCTGTGCTGTCCTGCCTCATATGCAGAGAGAGCACAAGGCTCCCGCTCTCCTCATCCTCAGTGTGCCCGTGTTCTTGCTACCATCACAGCTGAATGCAATGAAAGGCGGTCCTCTGAGAGGAGCAGGGTGGAGATGCTAAAGTGGATGCTCCCTCCCACTGCTGATAGATCCTCATCTGCCATGTGCTCCACCCACCCACCCCATTCTCTGCTCCCACATATCATAGCCCCCATCACAAAAGATGCGACATGGAAAAAAACACTGTGTCCACCTTAGTTCTCTTCTTAAATTTGGGCAAGGATCCAGGGTGTAGGTTAAGAGATTTTTAATTTGCCAGATTGTATGCCTATGTTGTTAAATATACAGTGAATCTATGGTATGATAGCAGTTTCTGGATAAACATTACTTGAGGTCCTAAATGCAGAAGGGAAAAAGCAACTTTTGTCAGATGCCTCCTTTGCTTTCATTTCACCTCTAATATTTTGGATGGGGAATCATCCAAAGCTTCTGACTGCATGAAGGTCAAGTGTGCCAGTGTGCAGCTGGGCTTCTTTTCCAGAACTAAAATATTTTGGGTGGTGCTGAAGGCCAGCGGAAGAAGTAAAGATTGCAAGAAAAGAGAAACATGGGCTTGGGGAGAACCCAGAATTGGGGACAGAAGACCTGGCACTAGGCTACAGCACTCAGCACCTGTGATCTTGTTTTTCCTCATCTGTAAAAGGAGATTAACAATGCTTTTCTGCCCACTTCTTGGGGAGAAGGGAAGAATATAATTGTTAAAAAAGAAAGTTTTGAAAAATAAGCAACACTGTCTTTATAGAAGTAGCTAAGCATTATTAATTATCCACCCCATATCACTGGTAGATACCTGTATTCAAGAAGTCACATTTTAGAAGTCATGAAGTTGGTGCTAATAAACCTAATCTACAGAAAAACTCTTGAAAGCACTTGAGCATTTGTTCTGTGAATAGAAAGGTTTTGAGATTCGGAGCAAATTCAGAGTTGGATGGACTAAGAATGGAAAAGCCCTCCATTCCATTAGAAGAGCCAGGTAGCAATTTCTGGTTATGGAACCAGAAGCTCTCAGGCTTCAAATAAAACAGCATCTCTTCTACTCTTATAAAATTGTAAAAACAAAAACAAAAAACCGGATCTACATCTGCCCTAAAAGGCAGAGAGTAGTTGAGACCTCATGGATATAAAACCAGCTTATCAACTACATTGCACTATATGAAGAAATTATCACTGGGGGCAAAGCACCAAGCAGAGAGCACAGTACACAGTGGGTGGATGTTCATGTTATTCCCTAGCCTTCCCATTCCTTTCTCTTGGTCCTGTATGCATATGGAACTGTTCCATGATTAAATTTTGTAATAATAACTGAGAACCTGACTCCCAGCAAGGGAGTAGTTCAGAAGTTGAGGGAGTTTAAATCTGACTGAGTAAATTAAACAATTATATCATTAGCTTAAAATTTCATCAATAAAAAATAAAAATTTAAAAACAAATACTTAAAATAATGTAACAATTTATCACCAGGCAATTTGGACTCACGACAATGTACGGTGTTAATCAGACATTCAATGTTGCAATGCAGCTTGACTGTCTCGCAGACAGCCTCAATGCTATTTTTAAATTGGCAGAGGCAGCAGGCCACATGGCTAGGTAAGATCCTATAGATGAAAACACAAAACGATAAATTAGTGGTAAAGCAGTTACTTGAGTAGGTAAAGGAGGCAGCCAACGCTACCACAGGGCTGGGCAAAAAGGCGTTACGGAGGCCTGTGGACTGGACAGTTGGGTACGAACCAGAAGGCCAATGGGAAGGAGGACACAGGTGCCCAACTGAAGGGTAAGCATGGCAGTGAGAATGGTATGCCTAGAATAAAGGTGGTTGGGATTAGAATTGGGTGACACTGATCAGTAGTTTAATTCAGAGTCATCTCTTCCCGACTCAAAAGTCTCACTTTGGGCTGAAAGTACACCGAAAGAAGGTAGACTTCTAAGAAGAGTCTGAATAAGCCCCCAACTTCTGGAGGCCCTTTCTCAATTCCTGTTGGGAGTGGGAAATATTAGAAATTACTCTTGGCATTTAAAATAGCTCAGTGTAACCTGGATTGTGGGGTTAAAAAAAAATGGAGATTGCATTGGCTAAATCTGGACAATCTGAGCACTCAAAAGAATAACAACAATAAGCTACAGCATAATCTATAAAAAATCCATGAGGAATGATATTAAAAAAGAGGGGGAGTTGTTCTTTAATGAAATCATGCTAGCTAATAAATGTAGAAGGAATGACAGAATTTTAAAAAGTGTCACTTGGCAACCACCAATGTAATAAAAATTCATTCAGACAAAGATTATCACTGATGGACAGTTGGGTGAAAAGACATTTGAGAACAGGATCTTCACTGATCTCAAAGTACCACCCCACAAATTTTGTATTAATTACCAAAGGGAAAAGTTATTTTTTATTTTTTTACGAGACAAGGTCTCACTCTGTCACCTAGGCTGAAGTACAGTGGCAAAATCATAGCTAACTGCAGCCTCGACCCCCTGGGCTCAAGTGACCCTCCAAATTCAGCCCCCCAGGTAGATGGGACTATAGGCTTGCACCACCATCCCAGCTAATTTTATTTTTTTTATTTTTGTTATTTTTAGTAGAGACAGTGTTTCACCTTGTTGTTCAGGCTGGTCTAAAACTGGACTCAAGTGATTTGCCCATCTCGGCCTTCCAAAGTGCTGGGATTACAAGTGTGAGCCACCACACCCAGCAAAATAACCACAGTGGAGAGATCTGGAAGATCACCTTAAACAAGTGATCAAACTTAGCATTATGAGCCACCTGGGGTCGCGAGGCAGGAAAGATACGTCACCTGTGCAGTATTCTTCCCAAAGATGCTTAACTTGAATTTCATGTGGAAACAGAGAAATCCAGATTGTGGGACAACTTACAAGACAACTATCTTTGACTCTTAAAAAATGCCAATGTCATGAAAGATCAAAAAAAAGTAGAGGCATGTTTTAGATTAAAGGAAATGAAGACATGACATGCAGTGCCTGATCTCTGACTGGATTCTGTAGTATTCTTTCATCTTTCTGGCATGTTTGAATTTTTTTCAAAATATAAATTTGGGCAAAAGAGATAACCAAGATAATTGATTAATTTATTGTTATGGCTTCTTGGGGGCAGTTTCAGAGAAATAAAAACAATCTCTGTAACTGGAATAAATTCTCAAGGTTAATCTTAAGCAGTATAGCATGGTCATTAAGAATACAGATTCCACAGCCAGACTAGGCTTAAATCCAAGCTCTGTGAATAATGTAAATTTGGGCAAATCGCTTAATCTCTGTTCCTTGGCCTTGTCATTATAATAGTACCTACCTCAAATGAGTTTTGAGGATTAAATGAATCTATACCTGAAAGATGTCTGGCACACACTGAGTGATCAGTAAATGTTAACTACTATAATTATTACATTACAGAAGTTGTAGGGGGGCCTTTTCTGAGTCCTCTAAAAGGATGACTTTGTTAGGGCCACATTAAGACTGTGGAAACAGAAGAGTATTCAATGGATACATGAAGTCTGTGAGTCAGGGGTACAATGTATAGAGTTTTAGATTAAAACTGCATCCAATAAGTTGGCCTGATACATCTTTCAAACCTATAGAGGAATAATCACAAGTGACTAGTATTCCTTTGGGTCCAATAGAAGCCTCTGATCTTCATATAGATTGAATGTATCCAGAACCATAACCTAGCATTTTACTTACATAGCAACCTTAACTCTGACACAAAGATGTTTCTTTTGTTTTGAGGCTGAGTCTCGCTCTGTTACACAGGCTGAGTGCAGTGGTGCAATCTCGGCTCACTGCAGCCTCTGTCTCCTGGGCTCAAGTGATCCTCCCGCCTCAGCCTCCTGAGTAGCTAGAACTGCAGGTGCGTGCCACCACGCCTGGCTCATTTTTATATTTTTTGTAGAGATGGGGTTTCACCATGTTGCCCAGGCTGGTCTCAAACTCCGGAGCTCAAGCAACCCCCTCTCCCTGGCCTCCCAAAGTGCTGGGATTACAGGCATGAGCCCAAATGTCCCATTGGGACATTTTCACAATTGTCCCAATCATAACATGACTTAAAAAATTCAGAATCCAATCAAACATCAGACATTGCATTTAGTGTTCGTGATTTTTTTTTTTTTTTTGTAGAAAGACCTTTAATACTTCTGTTTACAAAACTCAGGCATACATTTCAGTTTGTCCTGAACCGTGCCCAAGGCTGTGTGCTCATCCCTGCCAGGGTGTCTGTGCCCTTCATGTACTGCTGACCACGAGGGTGCAGAGCAGAGCCTGGGGTCCGGAGGCTTCGCTGGGCCTCAGTGGGAGGGGAATCTTAATGTGGCCCAGCCCAGAGGACCCTCCATTTCGTCGATTTTGGATTGGGCGACAGAGGAAGCAGATGTCAGGGATGCAGACATGCTGGCCTGGCCTCACTGGAGCCTTTGTTCTTGGCCCTTAGCAGCACGGCTGGGGCTGTGGTCCCGTGCGAGGTGTGTTGGGGGTGTGTGTAGGTGGCTGGTGGTGGCAGCTTGTGCCAGAGTGACACAGGCTTCTGTGGGCCTGGCTGGGGGCAGTTAAAAAGCTGAAAAGGTACTTGGCTTTGTGAGGGTGAGGCTTGGGAGGCAGGGCCCTACAGGAGGCCATGTTCTCTGTCCTGCTTGCGGGGGGAGGTAGAGGGGGAAGGTGGGGCAGATCCCAGCTGGCCTCTGTCTCCTGGCTGCAAGCTGACAGCAGGCCAGGGAAACAGTGAGGCCCTCTGCCCTGGCCCTGGGGAGACGGAGTGCATGTGTGAGGCTGGGGTACCGTGGCCCTGGAGTGGGGCTAGGGTTCATCGCCAGCAGCAGGCTTGTGGGGGGATTTAAAACCAGGGTCCTGTCTCTAAGCCACCCCACAGGGACAGTCGATCCAAGCCTGTTAAGGCCGTGGAACTCGAGGGTAGGCTGTGGGCTGGGCCCCCGTGGGGTCAGGACGGAGGTGGGGGCTGCCCTGGAGGAACATTAGTGTTTCTGAGAGCACCTTAGTGTTGCCCCGCCTGGGCCAGCTGGGTGAGGAGTTGGGGAGCGGGGAGGAGGCCGGCGCCATGGAGTGGGGAAGGGAGCCGTCACCATTGGGGGTCAGCGCTAGTGTAAACAAGCGTCCTCACCCACCCAGGTAAGCCTCCCACCCAAGTGTGGCTCCCTGCTGAGGGAGTACCTCAAGAGCCTGGCCCTGGGTGGCGCCGGCAGGCTTGGACACCACCCTGGCAGCAGGAGCCCATGGAAGGCAGGAGACCTGGCAGGGGGTGCCACCCAGTGTCGATGGAGGGGCTGGGCGGGGACACCAGTGAGTCACTGGGCAGAGGCACGAGCACATCCACGTAGCTGAGCAGGGAGAAGCCCGACTGGACGTCCAGCAGGCCCTGGTACCAGTTCTCGTTGATCTGGTTGATCAGCATGAAGACATCGCCCTCATGGAAGCCCAGCTCCCCATCGTTCTCAGGCTGGAAGTCGTACAGCACCTTGCAGCTTGGCTGTTCTCGGGGCGGCACGCTCCTGCTAGGAGTCCAGATGGGCTTGTCAGAAGATCGGAAAGAGGATGAAGCTGCGATCTTGGGGAGTGTGGTGCAGGGGAAGCCCCTGTTGGACTGCTCAGGCTCTCCGAGGTCAAAGGGCTCCCAGGACTTGGGCTTATACTCCCGCTTGAGGTGTGAGGAAGCTTCCCGCATCTGTGCTGGAGCTTCTCTGCCAGCTCGTCCAGGATCTGCATGGCCTGCCAGTGGTAGTCCGGCTGCGCCTCCACCAGGGCCGGGAGTTGACTCACCTGCTCAGTGTCGGTCTCCAGGAGGTTGTGCATGCTGGTTTCTGCTACCTCCTTGGAGTCCTCAAGCTTCTCCAGTGCCTGGCGCAGCTCCTCATCGGGGATCTCGCCCTGCTGCTTCTTTTAGTCAAAGTCCAGGCGGCGGCCCTCCAGCTTCTGCACGTGGTGCTGGATCCCCTTCAGGTCTTTCTCACACAGGTTCTGGAGGAAGTCAATGAAGTTCTGCTTGACCTCTATGTCCAGGGAGTTCTTCACCTCTGCCGGGTGCTTCATGGACTCGCCGGCATCCAGCAGTGCGTCACTGAAGTTGGACTCATTGCCCAGCTCCTTCTGGTGGCAGATCAGGCACTGGCTCAGGAGCCCCTCCGACTGCGGGTAGCCGGGGTTCTTCACCTGGCCCCGGATCTTGCACACCGTGTTGAGCATGGTCAGCTTAGCCTGCGAGGCTGGGTTGGGCTGCAGGTACTTGATGGTCCTTGCCAGCATTTCTGTCAATGCCTTGCCTTGCTGATGACATCTCCATCTCTTTGAAGTCATCGTCCAGCTTGGTCCCCTCAGCCCCTCCAACCTTCTCACTGACCAGCTGGCTCGCCTTGTAGAACTGCTTCTTCAGCCCTGCAACCAACATGCTGCCTCCCGCCGCTGAACCTCCCTCCCGGACCGTGCCAGCGACAGGCTCCCAGGCGTGCGACCCTCTGTGTGCCTCAGGGGCCCCACCACGTGCTTGCCAGCTCTGCGCCTTCCCCGGCGCTGCCTCCAGTTCATGATTCTTAAGTCTCCTTCAATCTAGATCTGTTCGCAGGATTGTTTCAAAGTATACTGACAAAACTTTGAGACTGTAAATGACCTGAGATATACATTATCCTTATTTGAGAATAGTAATTTTTCAATACGCAAGAAAGATCGTTACACATGAGCCAAGACAAATGAGCTGGCCTACTTACTTTGTATATAAATGTGTAAACTCCTCAAGACTTCCAATAATGAACTCCAATGAGGAAATTTGTTCAATGTCTTTATGTCCTTGGTGACAAATGGTTACAGACAATCAGAGCATTTTTCCTACCCACTAATGGTCAAGAAAAAAGCAGACAGATCCTCACTATCTTAGAGAACTAAGTGAGAAAGTTGTTCGATGAAGAGGACTTCATCCAGAGAGGAAGGGATCTAGCTCACAGGGAAGATGCTGCAGGAGGCTGAGGAAAGTGAGGCTAGAGCAGTAAAACAGATCTGACAACCTGGTGAAGATAAGAAAGTGACCTGACAAAAATGAACGGAGCAGAGCGCTAAATGAAGGGCCCTTTCCATGCTAATCTTGCATAATGCCCTCAACCAGCCTTAGCATAACTGAGTTTCTATTTAGCTTGCCATACTGTGGGGGGTGGTGGTGGCACAATTTAAGTTGCAGTAAGTTGTGTAACAAACTCACAATAGGGCCCTGCAGAAATATATATATACATATATATACACATATATACATAAAATATATATATAATATATATATAATATATAAAATACATATGCATATATGATATATATAAAATATATATACATATATATGATATATATATATCATATATGTATATGTATTTTTTAGGCAGGGTCTTGCTCTGTCACCCAGGCCGGAGTGCAGTGGTGTCATCTTGGCTCACTGCAACCTCTACCTCCTGGGTTCAAGCGATACCCCCGCCTCAGCATCCCTAGTAGCGGGGACTACAGGCATGTGCCATCACACCTGGTGAAGATATATATATACATAGATGATAGATAGATAGATAGATAGATAGATAGATAGATAGATAGATAGATAGACCTATATCTACAAAGAAGGCCAGGCATGATGCCTCATGCCTATAATTCCAGTACTCTGGGAGAATGAGGCAGGAGGATCACTTGAGGCCAGGAGTTCGAAACAAGCCTGGGCAACACAGTGAGACCTCATTTCTCCAAAAAATAAAAATAAAATTGCAAAAAAACAACAACAAAAATAAACCTCACACCATATATGCGAATTAACTCAAAATGGGTCATAGATCTAAATGTAACTATACAATTTCTGGGAGAAGACATAGAGAGTAAATCTTTTCCACTTTGGATTAAACAACAGGTTCTTAAAGATTTCTTAGGTAAGAAACAAAAAAGCACAAGCCATATAAGAAAAAATTGCTAACTTAAAGCTGATCAAAATTAAAAACTTCTGCTCTTCAGAAAACTTTACTTATTTATTTTATTTATTTATTTATTTTTTTGACACAGAGTCACTCTTTTGCCCAGGCTGGAGTGCAGTGGTGCAATCTTGGCTCATTGCAACCTCCACCTCCCAGGTTCAAGCACTTCTTGTGCCTCAGCCTCCTGAGTAGCTGGGATTACAGGAATGGGCCACCACACGTGGCTAATTTGTGTATTTTTAGTAGAGATTGGAGTTTTGCCACGTCTGCCAGGATGGTCTCGAACTCCTGACTTCAAGTGATCCACCTGCCTCGGCCTCCCAAAGTGCTGTGATTACAGGTGTGAGTCACTATGCCCAGCCAGAGAACACTTTGAACAGAATAAAAAGACAAACCACAACCTGAGAGAAGATATTTACCAAACACATATCTATAAGGCCTTGTTTTTTGTTTTTATTTATTATTTAATTTTTGAGATAGTATCTCACTCTGTGACCCAGGCTGGAGTGCAGTGGCGATCACAGCTCACTGCAGCCTCGACCTCCCAGGCTCAAGCAATCCTCCCATCTCAGCTTCCTGAGTAGCTGGGACCACAGGTGAGCACCACACCTGCCTAATTTTTATGTTTTTGGTAGAGACAAGGTTTCACCATATTGCCCAGGTGGTCTAAAACTCCTGGCCTCAAGCAATCCTCCTGCCTCAGCCTCCCAATGTGCTGGGATTATAGGCATGAGCCACTGTACCTGGTCCCTGAAAAGACTTGTATCTAGAATGTATAAAGCACTCTTTTTGTTTGTTTGTTTGAGACGGAGTCTCACTGTGTCTCCCAGGCTGGAGTGCAGTGGCGTGATCTCTGCTCACTGCAAGCTCCACCCCCTGGGTTAACGCCATTCTCCTGCTTCAGCCTCCCGAGTAGCTGGGACTAAAGGTGCCCGCCACTACGCCCGGCTAATTTTGTGTGTGTGTGTGTGTCTGTGTGTGTGTGTGTGTATTTAGTAGAGACTGGGTTTCACCGTGTTAGCCAGGATGGTCTCGATCTCCTGACCTCGTGATCCACCCGCCTTGGCCTCCCAAAGTGCTGGGATTACAGGTGTGAGCCACCACGCCTGGCCTAAAGCACTCTTAAAACTCAATAATAACGAATCTCCAATGGGATTACAGGAGGAAAAAAAACCCAATAAAAATACTAATATCCAATTAAAATATGGGAGTAGATTTGAACAGTATAGTAAAGAAGATATTTGCACATGAACATTCAACATCACTAGCTATTAAAGAAATGCAAATTAAAGCCACAATGAGATTCCACTACACATCTAGCAGTAGAAAGGTGAATATTTCTTTAAAAACTCAAATATAAGAATCTGCTGGGCTGGGCCATGCATGGTGGCTCATGCCTGTAATCCCAGCACTTTGGGAAGCCAAGGCAGGTGGATCAAGTGAGGCCAGGAGTTTGAGACCAGCCTGGCGGACAAGACGAAACCCTATCTCTACTAAAAATATAAAAATTAGCTGGGCATGGTGGTGTGTGGCTATAATCCCAGTTACTCAGGAGGCTGAGGGAGGAGAATCGCTTGAACCTGGGAGGCCAAGGTTGCAGTGAGCTGAGATCTTGCTGCTGCACTCCAGCAACAACTCTGTCTCAAAAAAACATCTGCTGGGCCGGACATGGTGGCTCACGCCTGTAACCACAGCACTTTGGGAGGCCAGGGGGTGTGGATCAGTTGAGGTCAGGAGTTCAAGACCAGCCTGGCCAACATGGTGAAACCCTGTCTCTACTAAAAATATAAAAATTGGCTGGGTGTGGTGGCGGGTGCCTACAGCTACTTGGGAGGCTGAGGCAGAAGAACTGTTTGAACTCGGGAGGTAGAGGTTGCAGTGAGCCGAGATGGCACCACTGCACTCTAGCCTGGGGATACAGCAAGACTGTGTTGCAAAAAAAAAAAAAAAAAATGCTGAAGATGTGGAACAACTGTGACTCTCACACAATGCTGGTGGAAATGTAAAATGGCACAGCCACTTTAGGAAACAGTTTAGCAGTTTCTTAAAAAGTTAAATATACACTAAGCATGTGAACAATCCAACTCCTCGGTATTTACCCAAAGAAATGAAAACATAGGTTCACACAAAGACCTGTATATGAGTGTTTTTAGGAGTTTTATTCATAATTGCAAAAAATTGGAAGCTACCCAAATGTCCATACACTGATGAATGGATAAACAAACTGATACATCCACACAACTGGAATACTACTGAGCAATAGAAAGGAGTGAAGAGTTGTCCCTCGGTGTCTGCAGGGGATTGGCTCCAGTACCCCCCCGCAGATACCAAAGTCCACAGACGCTGAAGTATTTTATATGGAATGACATAATACTTGATACAATAAATGACATAAGCCTCGGGTATACTTTAAATGCCTAATACAGTGTAAATGGTATGTAAATAATTATACTGTGTTTTAAATTTTCTACTGTTTTTATTGTTGTATTATTTTATATATTTTATTTTTTCCAAATATTCTCCATCCATGGTTAGTTGAATCTATGGATGAGGAACCTGCAGATATGGAGGGCCAGCTGTACTGATAGGGGCAACAACATGGATGGTGGCATAATCTCAAAAAAATTATGCTGAGTGAGGCCGGGCAAGGTGGCTCACACCTAGCAGTTTGGGAGGCCGAAACGGGCAGATCACTTGAGGTCAGGAGTTCGAAACCAGTCTGGCCAGCATGGTGAAACTTCATCTCTACTAAAAATACAAAAATTGGCTGGGCATGGTGGCACACGCCTGTAATCCCAGCTACTTGGGAGGCTGAGGCAGGAGAATCACTTGAACGTGGGAGGCGGAGGTTGTAGTGAGCTGAGGTCATGCCTCTGCACTGCAGCCTGAGCGACAGTGAGACTCCGTCTCAAAAAAAAAATAAAAAACAATATTAAGTGAAGGAAGTCAAACACAAGAGGCTGCATCCTACATGATTTCATTTATAAGACATTCTGAAAAAGACAAAACTATAGGAACAGAAATCAGATTAGTAGCTAACAGGGGCTGATGGTGGGAGGAAGGGATTGCCTACAAAGGGAAATGAGGGGGCTTTCTGAGGTGACAGAAATGCTTTATACTGGGAATGTGGCGGTGGTTATGTAACTATACATTTGTCAAAACTCATCAAACTATACACTTATAAAGGGTGAATGTTATATGAAAATTATATCTCAATAAACCTGACTTAAGAAAATAATAAAACAAACCTAAAAAAACAACTAAGTAAAAATAAATCTAAGAAAAAAATAACTTACAGTTTTTCCAGTTCAACAGTCATCGTGAGAATGTTCTTGAGCGTTGTAAGTGTGATGTGCGTTGTTCCCATGTCTCTGAAGAAGAAAGCCGAAACATTCATGATATGAACCCATTACAAAATTCTGTACTTCAAAAGATAATTCAAGGACATGTGATTACTTCAATTTTGGCTTCTCTACAAAACAAGCCACTTCAACAGTTTATTTGCTGTAAAATTCCAGAGAGATCTTATTAAAGAAATTTAAGTTGATCTACATCATCAAATTAATAATATTTAAGAGAACTTACACTTTTTTTTTACCATTATCTTACTTCTCATTTCATATTGCATTCACCCATCTTGATTTACTCTTTTCTTCCTTTTTAGAATAATGAACACCTATTCCTCTTTGCTTTCTTGGTTAAGTAATATTCCACCATGTGTCTACATGTTCCAAATATATACAGGTTCTTCAACACTATTCCTTCCCCTGCTGGCTGTCTTGACCATTATACATCCTTTCTTAATCCTTTTCTTTGCCAATAACTTTTTTCAATAACTCAGTTAAAATTTAAATTATGACTTTGTAGCCTAAATGCAAAATACTTTATCTTTGATGACAAATTTAAAAAGCATAAGTCATCTCATGACTCATGAGAGTACTATAGTACTTACAGATATTTTAATGCCGGCAGTTCAAAGAGATATGGATCTTCGACAGCAGTCAGAGGATTGCGATTGAGAATTCTGAAAAATGCAATGAAATTAAAATTACCTGCATTTTCAATGTGTGAAACTGCATAAAAAGTCTATATTCATTTTTTGGTATGGAACTTTTAGTTAAAAAAAAATAATTTTCTGCTTTTACATAATAAATCACCATTAGACTCGGTAAAGCACTATTCCTTTGGGAACTACCTAGGGCTCTAGAAGATAAAGTAGAGGAGAGAAAGCAGGAAAGAAATAGAAAAAAAAAAAAAAAAAGAAGTGGATAGCACAGAAAAAATATGCCACAGAACTTTTCAGGTCAAAAACCCAAGAAATGACTATGTTGGTAGGAAGCCCTGACTCTGTAGGAAACACTATTTCTAGTGTCCTCCATAATTCAAGTTGTTCATCCAAAATTCAAGTTCCTTTTTTTTTTTTTTTTTTTTTTGAGACGGAGTCTTGCTCTGTCACCCAGGCTGCACAGCAATGGCTCCATCTTGGCTCACTGCAACCTCCACCTCCTGGGTTCAAGCAATTCTCTTGCCTCAGCCTCCTGAGTAGCTGGGATTACAGGTGCCCGCCACCACGCCCAGCTAATTTTTGTATTTTTAGCAGAGACGGGGTTTCATCATGTTGGACAGGCTGGTCACCAACTCCTAACCTCGGGTGATCCACCCCCCTCGGCCTACCAAAGTGTTAGGATTACAGGCGTGAGACACTGCGCCTGACTGCTTGCCTTTCATCTTTATAAAGCTTTTTAAATTTATGGTTTAATTTGCACAGTTAAAGAAAAAAAAGGACCAATTCTTTTGCTTTATAGCCAAAGAAAAAGGGATAAATCTAAGAGGAGGAACTGGTCAAAACCATACTCCCATCACATACTCCCACTTGTCTTCTTGTATGACATCACAGCCTTTGTTACACTGCATGTAACCACCTATCTACTTGTCAGTCTCCTGGGCTACCAGCTCCTTGAGGGCAGAGACCACATCGTATTGTCATTGTCATCCCTGTGCCTGGCATGATGTCTGAAATTTACTAGGGATTTAATAAATGTTCATTGAATAAACAAATGACATTTTGTTTATCTGTCAATAAAATGAATAAATTCATTTTGATGTGAATTTTTATTCCAAAATGCTGGAATCTATTTTCTTTTTAATTCTTTAAAGTGAACAAGAAAAAGAAAAGAAACAGGAAGAAATAAAAATCACCCTTTAGGTTAACCCAAGAATCATCACTGTACTTTTGCAGAAATTATAAAAATAATAATTATTACAGTGAGTATCTATTAGGCTGCTACGTATTTGTGATCAGAATTTCACATTTCATCCTCACAATAACCTTATGTGGTAGATATTATTATTGCCTTATTTTATAAATGAGGAAACTGAGGCACAGAGAGGTTACATAACTTGTCCGAGGTCACCAAGCTATGAAGAAGCAAAGCTGTAATCTGAACTCATGTGTTTAATCTGTATGAAGAAAAAAGGTTTACTTTAACCTTATGGTTTTACAATTTTTTCTTTTCTTTCTTTCTCTCTCTTTCTTTCTTTCTCTTTCTTCATTTCCCTCCCTCCCTCCTTCTTTCACTTCCTTCCCTTCCCTCCCTTCATCCCTTCCTTCCTTCCTTCTTTTGAGTTAAAGTTTCCATTTATTGGCTGGGCCTGGTGGCTTAGGCCTATAATCCCAGCACTTTGGGAAGCCAGGCAGGTGGATCATCTGAGGTCAGGAGTTCCGGACCCACCTGACCAATGTGGTAAAACCCCATCTCTGTCGGAGCCTAGCTCTGCCGGCCAGGCTTGAGTGTAATGGCATGACCTTGGCTCACTGCAAACTCTGCCTCCTGGGTTCAAGTGATTCTCCTGCCTCAGCCTCCTGAGTAGCTAGGATTACATGTGCCCACCACCACACCCAGCTAATTTTTGTATTTTTAGTAGAGACAGGGTTTCACCATGTTGGTCAGGCTGGTCTCAAACTCCTGACTTCAGGTGATCCACCCACCTCAGCCTTCAGAAGTGCTGGAATTACAGGCATGAGCCACGCTCCTGGCCGCCAGATTCTTATGTGGGACTCCCACTGTTATAAAGTGCTTAGTAAAGGTGGTGAGTTTAAGACATTTGTATTGATGCTACCCAAACCTCTTGGTGGAGGGACCTAATGAGCCTGTTCTCTGGTGTGAGGGCAAAAGAAAAACAGACCCTCAGTGTCTCTTCCCTAAGTTAAGCATCAGCAAATTAATGAAGACAGAGAGGAGCATCTGCAGAAACTGCTGCTCTAATCCAGACACATCCTGAACACCTCCCTCTACCTCAAAATGAACTGTGTGAAACTAGATTTCTGAACTACAAGAAAGAAAGGTGGAAAGTATTTTCTAAAGTCAGATGTAGAGGAGAATCTTCACCTTGAGTCTAAAGTCCCCTTCAGGCCATTGAATATACCCACTCTGATTTGCTGGGTATGTTATACAGAGAAATCATAGAATTTTTTCACTTACGGCAGAAGAGTAGTCAGGAAAGTATATGGAATTAAAATAGAGCGATGTATTTTCTTTACAAAATTTTTTTTTTGCACAATAGCTTAACATAAACACCATTTTGGCCAGGCATGGTGGCTCACACCTGTAACCCCAGCACTTTGGGAGGCTAAGGTGGGCAGATCACCTGAGGTCACAGGAGTTCGAGCCCAGCCTGGAGGGGAGGTTGGAGTGCAGTGGCACAATCTCGGCTCATTGCAACTTCCACCTCCCGAGTTCAAGCCATTCTCGACCCTCAGCCTCCCGATAGCTGGGATCACAGGCACCTGCCACCACGACCTGCTAATTTTTGTATCTTTAGTAGATAGAGATGGGGTTTCACCATGTTGGCCAGGCTGGTCTCAAACTCCTGACCTCAAGTGATCCTCCCACCCCGGCCTCCCAAGGTGCTGGGATTATAGGCATGAGCCACTATGCCCAGCCCTACACTTTGGATTTAACTTTGATTCCTGCTCATATGCAGAGTTTCAAACTGCTTAAATGCCTGCAACATTTAGCTGCAAGGAAGAAAGCTTAACACAAAGTCCTCCAGGGAGCAAAAAACTGCACCACTATGCCCAGCTAATTTTTTTGTATTTTTAGTAGGGATGGGGATTCACTATGTTGACCAAGCTGGTGTTGAACCCCTGACCTCAGGTGATCCACCCCCCTCAGCTCCTAAAGTTCTGGAATTACAGGCCTGAGCCACCCCGCCCAGCAACAAGGCTAATTTGAGGGTCACTTGTTTGATGCCTTTTCTTGCCCATGCCATAGGTCAGAACTAGGACAAGCAGAGCACGTCATATATAAGCTGCGTAAGTCTCTTGGCCTCTTTGTACCTTAGTTTCCCCATTTGAGAAAAACAAATGGATCTTAAGACACGCTTTTCAGAGTTCATAATGGGCTTATATCCAACTAACCAATAATTGTATGAGTTTTTATACAAAATAGTTGTTTACACGTATTCATCTTCTATTTCACTTACAAGTTGTGTAAAAACTGCATTCCGTGCCAGGCCTGAAATGTTCCGTGGCTCAGTTCCGTAATTAAATTGCAGCCCAGATTTCTACAAAAAAAGACATAAGCCAAAGGAAAAAAAATTATTTCAGAACATTTATCATTTGCTGTGAGTCTAATTTATATAGGATGGAACATAACCTCAGTCCTTTCTCTGTGCACTAAGGAAATCTCACTGTGGAAGATACTGGCTTATGATTTATACTTTAACATTGCACATGTGGTGCATTAGCTACAAAACAGTGAACGCTCAGTAAGTACCTGTGTTAAGTGGTCTTTATTTCTCTAGAACAGGATTTCACGACTTCAGTACCATCGACATTTTGGACTATATAACTCTTTGCCGTGGGGGTTTGTCTTATACTTTGCAGGATGTTTAGCAGCATCTCTGGCCTCTGCCCACCAGATGCCAGGAGCCACAACCACAGTTTTGTCAACCAAAACTGTCTCTGGACATTACCAAATGGCACCTGAGTACAAAATCACACCAGTTGAGAACCACTGCTCTCTGATGATTCACTATGATCTGTGTAATAATTCTCACACTAATCTTTGCTAGAGACAAAAAGGAATTGCTATATAATTTTAGTACCTTTCTACTGGTCAAATTTTAATCATATTTCAAAATGAATAGCAAAGAGGTTTATAATTAAGTTTTATAAAAATTCCAAATGTAATAAAGTTATATTTGTAACTTACATATACTGCAAAAATGGTAGTGATTCAAATGTACGTCTTTCAATATACTGTATTTTATTGCAGGATAAATCTCTAGGAAAAATAAAATGAAAATATTGCCTTATAAGTTATCAGTGTTGACTAGTATGAATAATAGCAAGAGTTTAGAATAATATTGAATACACATTTTTCATCTCGACTGTAAACGTTTGGACCTGTATTTGAACTTTCCAGAGCCCCTAACCCTGCCTGTACCTCTCCTAGAGTCTCACCTTCATACTTTTAATAAATAAAATATACAATAGACTTTGGAATTAATTTTTCCTGAGAGCAGTAGACTTGATTAGATGCCCTTTTGTAGTCTCATCAAATCCTAGATTATAAGCTCAAAGCTTTTATCTCTATATATAGTTTCTAATATTAAAATTAATAGCCTCACATTTATACACCTTCCTAGTTTAGGTTTGTTTTCCTATGCCACTTCAGTATCAGAAGAAATAAAAGACATCCTTTCACAGCATTTGAAAGGAAGTTACTAATACATAACTTTGAACTAATATTCAAATCATATTAATACAATTAATTTCTACCATATTAATAGAAATTAATTTTTGGTTTTATATTGCTTTAATATTTCATGAAAGCAATTTCTTCAGTTATACAGTGATGGGGCTTTTCCCTCCCTCTTTACCTGGATGGTGTAACATTGGCTGATGTCTCCATCTCTAGTCTCTCCATTCCTAAACTATCCTGCACACAGTCATCATATAAACTCTCTAGAAGTGGCTTGCAAAGACCAGACCTCCTGGGAAATTATTGAAGATGCAAATTCTTGGTCCCACTCTAGACCAACTGAATCAATAACTAGGAGGGTGGAGTCCAGAACTGAGTTCTAATGTGCCCCCTCAATGACTGTGATGCAGAGCCATCTTACAGCACTGCTGTGATAACACGGTTCCCCATGATGGCTCCTCAGCTTGGCATTCAAAGCCCTAGAAGATCTGGCTCCAATTTCCTACTCTCCCTCCTTGTAATCTACAGGTACTCATGGCATTCCTCGAATACTTTCCTGTGTTTTGCCCTTCTCCCATTTCCCTTTTGCAAGTTTAGAATATTGTCCCCAAGATGTCTGTCCGATGCTACACAATGGCCCTTCAAAGTCCTATTCAAATGGGATTGTTCTAGTAACATCTTCCTGGGTCCAAACTGAAGTCATTTTCCCCTATTCTATGCTTCAGAAACAATTTATCCTTCCTAGTGCCCACATCCATTTCTTCTTCTTCTTTTTTTTTTTTTTTTTGGACGGAGTCTCGCTCTGTCGCCCAGGCTGGAGTGCAGTGGTGCAATCTCGGCTCACTGCAAGCTCCGCCTCCCGGGTTCACGCCATTCTCCTACCTCAGCCTCTCCGAGTAGCTGGGACTACAGGTGCCCGACACCACGCCCGGCTAATTTTTTTGTATTTTTAGTAGATTCGGGGTTTCACCGTGGTCTCGATCTCCTGACCTCGTGATCCGCCCGCCTCGGCCTCCCAAAGTGCTGGGATTACAAGCGTGAGAATGTAGTTATTTTTCATCCCATTTTTTCTGAGCATAAACTCCTTGAAAGCATGGCTAGGCAATGCTCATCTGCATTGCCCACCATGTTTAAAACTGACACATGGAAATAAAGTAAATTCAAATATTTGTAAAACAAATGAATAGCTGGCCGGGTGTGGTGGCTCATGCCTGTAATCCCAGCACTTTGGGAGGCTGAGGCGGGTGGATTACAAGGCCAGGATATCGAGACCATCCTGGCTAACAAGGTGAAACCCTGTCTCTACTAAAAATACAATAAATTAGCTGGGCGTGGCGGCATGTGCCTGTAGTCCCAGCTACTCGGGAGGCTGAGGCAGGAGAATGGAGTGAACCTGGGAGGCAGAGCTTGCGGTGAGCCGAGATCGCGCCACAGCACTGCAGCCTGGGTGACAGAGTGAGACGCCGTCTCAAATAAATAAATAAATAAATAAATAAATAAATAAATAGCTGGGGAGTGAGTAGAAGGAAAATGATTATTTTAAAGCAAATGTTGTTTTATTACTTCATGGCCTCTGTAGCACTTTGGCATCCACTTGAGGGTCTTTTCACCCACTTTCCTTAAGCCTTTCACATTTGAAAGAATCTGTTTGCAAAAGAGCATCACTAATAAGGATGAATGACATACACACCTCTATGGACAGAGGATAAGAATCAAGCTTTCATAGCAATTGAACATAGTATCTTCTTGTCTCTTAACAGACAGAAGTACTATGCAGGTATCCCTTTCTTGGTAACAGGGCTCGGGAGATAGTTACTGTATAATTAGTGAAGAGTTAGGGGCATTTCTGATATGCTTCTTACTGTAAACATTTCTAGCTCTACCACTTAACCATCATTTTAAACATCTGTTTTAATATAACAATTCCCAAATGAAATCCTTAATACTAGTCTATTTTCTTGGTAGCTTAATATTCTTGATAATATTATTTCTATAATTCAGCTGATTTCAAATATTTAAATGTTAATTTAATTCCGATTAAATTACTAAAAATTCTGGATTAATGATGCTCAAATGAATGTAGGTGGTCCATATTTTCTTCTCCTTTAGGCAACAATCTGAAGTTAACTTTAATTCCTTTCATCCTACTAAACCAACTTTTTCAAATCTTTTTTTGTGAAGGTCAGACAGTAAACATTTTAAGGCTTTGTGGGCCACATATGATCTCTCTCGCATATTTCTCTTTCTTTTTTCTTTCACAGTCCTTTAAAAATGCAAAAACCATTCTTAACTTAATAGGCTATTAAAAAATAGACCCTAAGTTAGATTTGATCTATTGGCTGTAGATTGAATAAAAGATGGTATGTAAATCCTTATAAAACAAGGTTCATATGGGTGTCAGTCACTGCTCAGATCTTCTTACCATGTGAAATTTTTTCCGTCTGTGTTTTGTCTATACAATTTAAAAACTGAAAATGCATAGGACGTAGCTAATGCTAGAGATGGGCGGAGACCCTATACAAACTTACAGAATTGCAGAATTTTTTGCTGGAAGAAATCTTAGAGATTATCTAATTTGAACCCCTTATTCATTTTAAAAATAATATGACTAAAAACTCAAAAATATGATTAACTAACTTACAAATACTGGAGGGATAGCAGGCCTTCAAATGAATCGTTATGTAATTCAGTCAAATAATTTTCACTGAGAATTCTGGAAAATGAAAAAGTTATTTCTAGATTAAAATGCAAACTACAACTATTTGCTACACAGGACTATCTCCTGCATGTGGAGGAAAGCTGGGTCATGGTCATTTCTAGATGGTGGTATCTGCTCTGCTTTCATTCAAACCTTTTCTTACATTTTCCTTTTTGTGTCCATCTCTCTCCACCACCATCACCACACACACAGGCAAGCACAGACACACACATGCAAGCACACACACACAGGCAAGCACAGACACATATGCAAGCACACACACACACGCAAGCACACACACACACAAGCACACACACATACGCAAGCACACACACACACGCAAGCACACACACATATGCAAGCACATACACACAAGCAAGCACACACACACAAGCACACAGCTCCACTCTTCCCACCAAATTGTATCTTTAATGACTCCTCTCTAGATCATAATATACCTTTCAGAATCCAACTCTGGGTGGCACCAAGATCAGCAGAACCTCCATTTCCTCCTCTCTTTTCCCAAACCTTATTATGAAAGCCCCACATGGGACCATGTCAGGGCTGCAAGTGAAGCCATTCAACTTTTTTCTCCCATCAAAAAAATGTGAGAACTACAATGTGCATAAAGTGCACATAATATAAATGTTGTTTATATTTAATTTAATTTAATTTAATTTCTGAGACAGGGTCTCATTCTGTTATCCACACTGGTCTCAGACTGCTGGCTCAAGTGATCCTCCTGTCTCCGCCTCCCAAAGTCTTGGGATTGCAGACATGAGCCACCTCACCTGGCCAAATATTCAGTTTAATAATTGTAAAGCAGATACCCATGCAAACTTGTTACAAAAGATTATTGCTAGCATCCCAGAAGCCCCAGTGTGCCCCTTTCCAATCACATTCCTCTCTCTAACCCTAATAGGTAACCACTACCCTGACTTTCGTAATGATTTTCTTGCTTTTAAAATGTAGTCCTGGCCTGGCGTGGTGGCTCATGCCTGTAATCCCAGCATTCTGGAAAGCCAAGGCACATGAATCACCTGAGGTCCTGAGCTCGAGACCAGCCTGTCCAACATGGTGAAACTCTGTCTCTACTAAAAATATAAAAATTAGCTGGGCATGGTGGCGGGCACCTGTAATTCCAGCTACCCAGGAGGCTGAGGCAGGAGAATCCCTTGAACCCAGGAGGTGGAACTTGCAGTGAGCCAAGATCGCACCATTGAACCCCAGCCTGGGCAACAAGAACAAAATTCCGTCTCAAAAAATAAATAAAGCAATTCTCCTGCCTCAGCTTCCCAAGTAGATGGGATTATAGGCACCCACCACCATGTCTGGCTAATTTTTGTATTTTCAGTACAGATGGGGTTTCGCCATATTGGCCAGGCTGGTGTGAAACTCCTGACCTCAGGTGATCCACCTGCCTCGACCTCCCGAGGTGCTGGGGTTACAGGTGTGAGCCACTGTACCTAGCATGTGTTTTATTTTTAATTTAGAACTCATGTATGTCTTGTCTATATAAGTCAAACTAATGATGTGACACAAACTGTTGTGAAAAATGTTACTTTGAATGTAAGCATTTTTTCCAAAATCATTTATGTGTCTAAACTAATTCCTTCTATAAATCAGGAAGAAAACGATAAAACAATTCAACAGGAAAATGAACAAAGGACAGAAAACTCAGAGAAGAAACACAAATGTTCAATAAACTATGAAGATATTTAATTAAATTCATGAGGGATCAGAAAAATTCAAATTTGGATGGAATCCCTTTTATTCATCCATAACTTCAACAAAAAGTTGGCGAGTACCCAGCAGTGAAAAGGTGTGGGGAAATGAATGCTGTCATATTCTGCTGACAATAGAGTCAGTTGGCACAACGTTTTTGAGGACAATTAAAATTTTGTGTCTACATAGTCTTCACCCCAACTCTTCCATTTCTAGATATCTATGCTACAGGAATACTTGCCCACTAAGCATAATCTAAACATTCATCAATGGGGAAATTATTAAATAAACTATGATGCATCCATACTATGGATTATGCAGGAGTTTAAATGAATGGGGTGACCCTCTAAGTCCTAGAAAGGAAAGAAATTATGAAGTGAAAGAATATCATATGATATAAGTGATACCATGAAGTGAAAGAATCAAGTTGCAAGATGTTACCCTTTATGTAAAGAAAAAAGATTTTAAAAACCACACAACAAATCTATTTTGCTTTATGTAAATATATATGTAGGAAAGTGGGGAAAAGTCTGGAAGCACGTATACTAAACAGAGTAGCATTACCTCAGGAATGAGGGAGTAGGGCACAAGGAGGGTTTTTGTTATACCTGTTATTGCATTTTTGTGCATTAAAAATAGAATCATGGGCTGGGTGTGGTGGCTCATGCCTATAATATGAGCACTTTAGGAGGCCAAGGTGGGAGGATCACTTGAGCCCAGGAGCTCAAGACCAGCCTAAGCAGCATAGGAAGACCCTGTCTCTACAAAAAATACAAAATTAGGTGGGCATGCTGGCATGCACCTCTGGTCCCAGCTACTTGGGAGGCTGAGGTGGGAGGATCACTTGTGCCTGGGAGGTGAAGGCTGCAGTGAGATGTGATTGTGCCACTGCACTCCAGCCCAGGGCACAAAGTAAGACCCTGTCTCTGAAAAAAAAAAAAGAGGAAAAAAAAGAATATAACCATGTATTATTGGTATGATAAAAAATTTAAATTGCCACTTATTTTAGAGAGAGCCTATCAAATTTAATTTTAAAATAACCATAGGATTGCAATCCACAGAGGTTGATTTGGGGTATGGAGGGGAAATATCTTTTCTCAGAGGTATGGACCTCAAAATTCTGGACCAAGAAGGATCTTACAATGCAGTTAGTTTTTTGTCATATTTGGAGAGAATATACTCACAGTTTCTCGGTCCAACTGTATGCTTTCCATACATTTCCATCAATGTATGAAATATAGTTTCCTTGGAAATTTCTGTGAAGAAAGACAGTTTATATCCTTGAATAGGCAGGAAAAGAATGAACAGAATAAATAAAAGAATCATGGCAACATTGTCGGGGATATTCAGAAACAGAAAATAGCACCTGCTTTCTCATTTCCAGAGCTATCAGCTTCCCAGTTTGCACAATTCATCAAGAAATAATGCGGGGCCACTGGCACAAATGATGAGGCATCTCCCGGAAGCTTAACTTCCTATCCATCCCATCTCTTGGACAGACGATGCCAGTTAATTACTTTGAATGTAAGTATTTTATCCAAAAGCACTTATGTGTCTAAACAAAATCCTACAAATCAACACAAAAATGGTAAATAATTCAACAGAAAAATGGGCATAAGCTTATCTTTATCGATAAATAAGTAGAAAGAAACCCTATGCCAGGTAACACCAAAGCTTTGCCTTCTGTTGAAACATCCTAGGCTTTTTCTTTCCATCTTATTACAACTGATCTGATTTAGCCCCTTCACACTTTACTCCTACATTTTGCTAGACCTTTCTATTTTGTCTCCCTGAAATAAGCTTTTCCTTTTGGGCACTCTACATACGGATTCTAAAATAATCCTTTGCATGTCTATACTTGAACATAAAGCAAAAAAGCAAAATAAAATAAAATAATCTTCCTGTTTTCATCATTTAATCTCTCTTGCTTGGAAACTTTCAATGGCTTTCCATACTTCATTGTGTACTCTTTAAGACCCAAGTAAACTTTTAGCTTATCCATGTAGCTTTCCCTGATCTCCACACCTCAAGGACCACAGATTCTGGTAAATTCTAGCACTGATGGTATGCATTATCTTTTAGTAATTAATTCTATATACCTCCCTTTTTATGCCTATTCTCTTTCTTCCCTCCTATCATTTTCATGTTCTGCAGACAATAGCATACTTGCTCCTGGGTTTGACACAAAATGAGTGCTACATATAAAAAGCCAGGGACAAAAATGAGTTCTGGACATAACTAGAGGACTGAGTAATCATGTTAACAGCCAACACTCCTACATATGCTAGGCACTGATGAAGTGTTTCAGATATTCACTCACCTAAATTTCACAACAATCCTATGAAGTGGTAACTAGCATAATCCCCAGTTTAAAGGTGAGGAAATTGAGTCACAGAGCAGAATAACTTGCTCTGGATCACCAAGCTAATAAACAGACCTGGGTTCAAACCCAGGCAGCCTGGCTCCAGAATCAACTCTTAACCACTTAGAGCATCATCGCTGAGATCGGGAGAGTGACAGGCTGCTGTAAGGAGGGTGAAGCGGGCCAGGTGCGGTGGCTCACGCCTGTAATCCCAGCACTCTGGGAGGCTAAGGTGGGTGGATCACCTGAGGTCAGGAGTTCAAGACCAGCCTGACCATGGAGAAACCCCGTCTCTACTAAAAACACAAAAAATTAGCCAGGTGTGGTGGCGCATGCCTGTAATCCCAGCAACTCAGGAGGCTGAGGCAGGAGAATCACTTGAACCCAGGAGATGGAGGTTGCGGTGAGCCAAGATCGTGCCATTGCACTCCAGCCTGTGCAAGAAGAGTGAAACTCTGTCTCAAAAAAAAAAAAAAAAAAAAAAAAAAAAAAAAAGAGGGTGAAGCGAAAATAGGAGCAGAGCAGCAGGTAAGCAATGATGTGATGGCGCTAAATAAGAATGGATAAGAAAATGAGTAAGAGTAAAAGACTGGGGTAAAAGTAAAAGACTGGAGAATGGGTCTAACATTAAAGGAGAATGAGGAGAAGGGAGAGTTGACAAGCAAAGGTGAAAGCAGAAAGTCAGTTGTCAGTACGGCTTGGGGAGATAAAGAAGGCCCAGGAAGGCCTACAGGAAAAGGCTGCCATGTCAGGCAAGACACAGAGGACGATTGAGGAAAGGTGATTCTTACAAGGTGGTGAAGATGCCATTGTAGGAGTTGGGCTCTGGCACAGGCACTTGGTGGAGCCTCTGCTTTGGGCTGAGATCAACACATGACAGAGTCTCATCTCCGCAGGTACAGAGCTCACATATGTTGGTGCTTGTGGAGGCCTTCTGCTCCTCTGGTGCAGTTTCAGACTGCACCAATGAATCCTGCGAAGATTCTAACTTTGTAGGTGGACCTGTGACCTCAGTCAGGCTTCGATGCAGAGTCTGAACCTGGTCTGGATGAGGAGCTGTAGTCTTCTCCAGGACTGTGGAATGTCCAATCTCTGTAGTGGGTTCTGGAGTTATGGCAAGTCCCGGGTCTGGAGGCTGAGCTGAGGTTTCCTGCGTGGTTGGAGATGGTTTAACCTCTGTAGTAGGCTCTGTAGTTATGCTAAGCTCCAGGTCCAGAGGTTGAACTGTGGCTTCAGTCAGGTGTGAATGCTGAGTCTGAATCTGATCTGGATGTGGAATTGTCACCTTAAGGTGCTTTGGAGGAACTATAGTCCTCTTCAGGGGTGTAGAATGTTCAACATCCATAGTGGGTTCTGCAGTGACGGTAAGTCCCAGGTCCAAAGGTTGAACGGGTGACATTGGATGCTGAGCTCGATCCTGACCTGGTGTTGGAATTGTTACCTCTTGATATATTTCAAGTTGGGGTACAACTTTCTTAGGAGGCTGAGTTGGGGTCTCCTGCATGGTTGGAGAAAGTTCAACCTCTGTCGTGGATTCTAGAATGATGGTAAGTCCCAGGTCCAAAGGTTGAACAGTGACACTGGGCAATGTTGAATGCTGAGCTGGATCCTGGCCTGGTGTTGGGACTGTCACCTCATAATGAGCTGGAGGTTGAGCAGCAAACTCCTTAGGTGGCTCTGGAAGCTGAACTGGGACCATTTGCTGCCTTGAATGTTCTACCTCCTTAGGGGACTCTGGAGCCTGAACTGTGGCCTCCTGCTGGGTCAGAGAAGGTTCTGCCTCCATAGAGAGCTCTGGAATCTCAGCTGGAACCTCCTGCTGAGTTACAGATGGTTCTATCTCCTGAGGGAACTCTGGAGGCAAAGGTGGGGCCATCTGCTGGGTCAGAGAGGGTTCTATCACCATAGCAGGGTCTGAAGGCTGAGCAGGGACCGCCTGCTGGACTGGAGAGGACTCTACCTCTTTAGGTGGCTTTAAAAGCCGAGTTGGGGCCTGCTGTAGGACTGGAGATGGTTTGACCTTCTCAGGTGGCTCTGATGGCTGAGCTGGTATCTCCCACTGTGGTGGAGGACTGACCTCTTCAGTGGACTTCCAATGATGACCCGAGGCTTCCTGCTGGGTTGCAGATGGTTCAACTTCCTTAGGGGGCTCTGGTGGCTCAGCTGGGAACCCTTGCTGGACTGGAGAAGGTTCTGCCTCCTTAGGGGGATCTAGAGTCTGAGCTGTGGCCTCTTGGTGGACTGGAGATTCAATCTTTTCAGGAGAATGCAGAGGCGGGGAAGGAGATCAGGCTGGGCTGGAGAAAAGTCAGCCTGTTCAATGGGAATAGGAGGGTTGTCCTGCTGGACTGGAGAAGGTTCTACCCCCATAGTGACTGCTGTAGGTTTGGTAAGCTCCCTATCTAGATCTAGATATGACACATCTAGAGGTGAACCTATTGCTTCATCATTCAGTGAACTTCCAAAGTCTGAGGAGAGCTGAGTTGGAGGTTGAGTTGTGGTCTCTTTATGGACTGGAAGTTGTTCATAATTTTCAGGTCTACTTAGCTGCTGAATTATGTCTTGCTGGTCTTTCAAACGTTGAAACTGCTCAGGGGACATTAAGGGCTGAGCTGGGGCCTCCTGCTGGGCTGGAGAAGATTCAACCTCCCCAGAAGACTCAGAAGGCTGAGCTGGCTGCTCCTGCTCACTGGGGGAAAGTTCAGGCTCCATGGGAGGACCTGGCGGCTCAGTTGGGGCCTCCTGTTGGGTTGCAGAAGGTTCCACCTCCTCTGGAGGCTGATTTGGGGCCTCCTTCTGGGCTTGGGAAGATTCTGCCTCATTTTGGGCTCTGATGTCATGGTAACCTCCACATCTGCAGGTTTAATGGTAATGTTGGGCAAGTTATAATGAGCTTGATCCTCACCTGGAGGTTGAACTGTCACTTCATGATTCAGTGGAGTTTGAGCTAGACTCTCCATAGAGGACTCTGGAGGCAGAGCTGGGGACTCCTGCTGGGTTGAAGGTTCTACCTCCTGAGGGAGCTGTGGAAGCTGTGCTGGGGCTTCTTCCTGGAGTGAAGAGGACTGGATGTCTTCCAGGGTCTCTGGATTTTGAGTTTCGGGCTCTCGATGGAACTGAGAAAGTCCAACTTGCTCAGGTGGCCCTGGAGGCTCATCTGCGTTCACCCGGAGTTCTGGAGGCAGGCTGCCAGGATACAGTGTGTCCATACTGGAATATTCATCCTGAAAAGTCTGTTTCTGACGCTGAGGTTTGGATAATTGGTGTGGAATCCCAGTAATCTCAGCAAGGCTCCAACGCTCAGCTAGATGTTTCTTCAGGTTCTTGGGCGAAACCACAAATTTGGTTGGTTTTGAAACCTTACTCTCTAGTGGAACAAGTATATCATCTGCCTGATGACCTGCAGCCCGATCTAGATCTGCAGTTTGAAGCTTATTTTTGAGGCGAGGAAGCTGAACTAGGGTCTGGTTCTGATCCCCATCCAGCAGTGGAACCATCTCTGGGAGCCTTTCTTGCGGAGTCAGCTTGTCATATAAATCCTGCTGGGCAGCCGAGAACTGCTCTGGTCCCAGGGGCAGCTCTCCAGCTGAATCGGTGTCCAGGAATGGAGCCAAATTTTCAGTCGATTCCTGGGGCAGGGATGACATCTGCAAAGAAGCAGAGGGCCCCAGGTATTCAAAGTCCCCCGGGGCTGCTAGGGGAGCAGGTGCATGGGGAGATTCCCACGGGAGATGGGAGGAGCGGGAAGACCAGGGCTCAGGTGGCCCCATGGGGTTAGAGGTCAGCTGGAGCGGGTCGTTGACCCGCACCAGAGGCTGAGCCTCCTTAACTAGGAAATACAATAGTTGCCACGTAAGGAGGGGCCATGGGCCCCAGAAACGCAGCCAAGACATGACACACGCTGGTGCTGCACACTCAACGGGAGCCATTCTGGCAGCCGGGAGATGCTCATGCCCTTTATGAGCGTGCGCCCCGCCCTGTCTTTATGACACCTTTAGTTATGTCACCTTTATTAGGCTCGGGTCCAGATCTGCTCCATGTTACCAGGGCACTCATGTCACAATCCCACCCAAGCACCCCTTCCCACCATGCCCGGCGGAACACCCCTCCCCTCCCCTTAGTGAGGAAGGATTTGGGCCACAGGCCGGGTTGGTCCCAGGACTCCAGTGGCCTGCTGTGGTGTGGTGGGGTGGGGTGGGGTCGGGTGGGGGCGCGGCAGAGCTTCCCAAGGAAGTCACGAGACCTCGCCTTGGGATCTTCAGAAGTGCTAGTTCACAGGCCGGGTGCAGTGGCTCATGCTTGTAATCCCAGCACTTTGGAAGGCCGAGGTGGGCGGATCACGAGGTCAGGAGATCGAGACCACGGTGAAACCTCATCTCTACTAAAAATACAAAAAATTAGCCGGGCGTGGTGGCGGGCGCCTGTAGTCCCAGCTACTCAAGAGAGGCTGAGGCAGGAGAATGGCGTGAACCCGGGAGGTGGAGCTTGCAGTGAGCAGAGATGGCGACACTGCACTCCAGCCTGGGCAACAGAGCGAGATTCCATCTCAAGAAAAAAAAAAAAAGAAGTGCTAGTTCACTTCTGGCAGCCTGAATTCTTCCTCCTCCAAGGCGAAATCCAAGAATACTCTTCCTTCCAGGGAGAGAAACTGACCTTCAAAATGGGCACCAGTTAGGGTGGCAGGCAGGACGCACGTTACAGTCATTTATTCCAAAATGTTGCCATTTTCGCTAAACTGTTGCATGTTTGATAATTAATTCACCACCCTATTAGGTAGGGGCTACCAGGGAATAAGCAAGGACTTCAAATTTTCTGTAGGAGGGGAGTTGGGGGTGGGCGATTCAGTCTGGGAGAGGTTTTAATCTGAGTGAAGAGCCCTTTGCACTAGGCTGGGAGGAGGCTGAACTGTCATCCTGCCTTAACTCAACACAGCCATTACCCTAGAAGTTACAGCGCCACCCTTCAGAGATCTACCCTGTGTGCACACATGGAGAAGAGGCTTAGGTTGTTAAAGTCAGCATGTTAAATAACTTCCTGAAATGCGACTATAACTAGAACCCAGCTGACTTCCCCCACAGCCATTCTTACCTATTTTATTACTGTCTGGCACAATTATCAGCATGTAAACTCCAAGAAGGTGCTTCATCTTATTCCAGTGCCTAGCACAGGCATAGGGTGCATAGTGATGGTATTAAAATTGAAGGGGGCCGTGCACAGTGGCTCACATCCATAATCCCAGAACTCTGGGAGGCCGAGGTGGGCAGATCACTGAGGTCAGAAGTTCCAGACCAGCCTGATCAACACGCTGAAACTCCGTCTCTACTAAAAATACAAAATTAGCTGGGCGTGGTGGTGCATGCCTGTAATCCCAGCTACACGGGAGGCTCAAGCAGGAGAATTGCTTGAACCTGGGAGGCAAAGGCTGCAGTGAGCCGAGATCGCAACAATGCACTCCAGCCTGGGCAACAAGAGAGAAACTCCGTCTCAAAAAAATAAAATAAAATTGAAGGGATTCCAAGATTCGCCTCATTTAGGGATGGATCTATTGTTATAATCAGATTTCTGAAATCAGTGCTAACTTCCTCTCACATTTCACAGAAAGCTAGACTTCTTAAAGCTGGAAGTTTCCTTGGTGGGTTTTATTTAAATTGAATTAAAATAATTATTTTACAGGGAAAAACTTCAAAACACTTTGCAACTTTGGGGTAAAAGTTAAATAAAACAGTCTAACCCCAAATTAAGTTTCCACTGAAATGAAACTTTTTTTTTTTTTGAGAAGGAGTCTTGCTCTTTCACCCAGGCTGGAGTGCAGTGGTGCGATCTTGGCTCACTGCAGGCTCTGCCGCCCGGGGATCACGCCATTCTCCTGCCTCAGCCTCCCACGTAGCTGGGACTACAGGCGCCCGCCACCTTGCCCGGCTAATTTTTTGTATTTTTAGTAGAGACGGGGTTTCACCGTGTTAGCCAGGATGGTCTCGATCTCCTGACCTCGTGATCCGCCCGCCTCGGCCTCCCAAAGTGCTGGGATTACAGGCATGAGCCACCGCGACCGGCCTTTTTTGCTCCTTTTTAAAAAAAAAATCCATAAATAGTAAATAATGACTGTTTTGAGATTTAGAAATTTAATCCCTATTTAAGAGATTTCATATGCAGTCATGCGTTGCTTGCCATGTAAGGAGCTTGAGAAATGTATCAGGTGATTTCATCATTGTGCTAACATCATAGTGTATACTTACACAAACCTAGGTGCTGTACCCTACAGCACACCTAGGCTATACGGCATGGCCTAGGACTCCTAGGCTACAAACCTGTACTGTATGTTACTGTACTGAATATTAAAGGCAACTGTAACACAATGGCAGGTATTTGTGTATGTAAACATGGAAAAGGTACAGTTAAAATACTGTATAAAAGATAAAAATGGGGCCCAGGCACAGCGGCTCACACCTGTAATCCCAGCACTTTGAGATGCAGAGGTGGGTGGATCACCTGAGGTCAGGAGGTCGAGACCAGCCTGGCCAACATAGCGAAAAACAGTCTCTACTAAAAATACAAAAATTAGCTGAGTATGGTGGTGCATGCCTATAATCCCAGCTACTCAGGAGGCTGAGGTAGGAGAATCACTTGAACCCAGGAGGTAGAGGTTGCAGTGAGCTGAGATCGTGCCATCGCACTCCAGCCTGGGCAACAGAGTGAGACTCCATAAGAACAACAACAACAACAAAAAGATAAAAATGGTATGCCTGTACAGGGATAGCTCCTTTATACTCTTATGGAACCACCATCATATATGTGGTCTATTGTTGACCGAAACCTCATTTTGCAGCACAGATTGTAAATGATTGACAGAAAGATCATCAGCAAAATAGTCCACCCAAGGTATATGGGAGACAATGAGATCCAAGCAATAAGCCATATTTGAAAGGCATTATAGTTTTTGAAAGCCATAGCACAATCAGTCTTAAGGTCAGTTACATTCTCCCCACTTCTCTGGTATCCTGTTTGAAGGGAGTTCTAAAAAGGCCTGTGTTCAAGCAGCCCAGCATCCCTTACTCCTGGGGCCGGGGAAGACTAACCCCTCTCCTGTGTCCACAACTGTAGTAATACAGTCCTCAGTTCTGCTCTCCAAACTTCAAATAAGGGGTCAGAGCCAAGGGTCAAGACTTTGGGAAAAGCCCCAGAAATACCCTGCACTCAAAAAGCAGTTTCAGAGTTTCACATTTTCCTGAGAATGAAACAAATTATCCTCCAAATTCTGCTGCTTCTTTTGAATTATGGTTACACTGGCTATGTTATCCGACCCTTGAGTTTTTTTTTGTTTGTTTTTTGAGATGGAGTTTCGCTCTTGTTTCCCAGGCTGGAGTGCAATGGCATGATCTTGGCTCACCACAACCTCCACCTCCTTGGTTCAAGCGATTCTCCTGCCTCAGCCTCCAGAGTAGCTGGGATGCATGCGCCACCGTTTCCCCATGTTGGTCAGGCTGGTCTTGAACTCCCAACCTTAGATGATCCACCCGCCTTGGCCTCCCAAAGCACTGGCATTACAGGTGTGAGCCACTGTGCCCGGCCCTGTTACCTTTGAGTTTTTATCTCCACATACTTGAATTAAACTGTGTAGTTCTTCCCATCTGACACCTACAATCTCTTCACTGGGTCTGTACTCCACAGCTATTTTACCACTTTCTGAAATAAAATTAGCAAGTAACAATTCAGAATCTTTTTCATTCTAAAACTTCCTGAATATATGGTAGCACCCCACAATGAGACATTCTTTTGGTTTCTAAAAGCAGAAAATAAGAGCATTTTCCTGGAAGTTTCCTCATCATACGCTTCGATTTTTTTTTTTTTTTTTTTTTTGAGACTGGGTCTCACTCTGTCACCCAGGCTGGAGTGCAGTGGCACTATCATAGTTCACTCCAGCCTGGAATTCCTGGGCTCAAGTGATCTTCCTGCCTCAGCCTCCAGAGTAGCAGGGACTACTCCCCTGTGCCTGGCTAATTCTCTTTTTTAGAGACATGGTCCTCCTTTGTTGCCCAGGCTGGTCTCGAACTCCTAGCTTGAAGTGATCCTTCTGTCTTGGCCTCCCAAAGTGCTGAGATTTCAGGCATGAGTCACCATGTCCAGTCTCACAGCTCAGTTTTTAACGTATGTATGAAATACCAACTGTGTTTGGTTCAAAGGACTTTATGATCTTACAGATAGGAACTAAGGAATAATAAGATAAGAAATAAAAAATGTGGACACAAAAATGTTGCATCACAATATGATTAAATGGTAAGACACCAGGTAGGGGGTCGAAGTAAGTTCAAATCCAAAATAGAGACCACTGGGCTAGTAGACACTTCACATTAGAAGCATGGCTAGGTGTCTACTCCCTGAGAACCAAAATTCCACCAGATACAATGAACAAAGCTTCAGAGAGAGAGAACATTTGAACATTTTATATGGCAGAAAATGGCTCACATACTCTATAGACAATACTACTTCCTTCAAGGCAAACTAGAGCTATAATGCTTTTGGTCTAAGAAGTTTTCAGTGTGTGCAAGGGATACCTTTGCATAATAGGGAGAGGTAAACAACCCACACATTTAGCTTGGTTATTAAAGGTCCTCCCTCCCTATAACCTGATAGGTTATTTCCCCTAAGATGAGTACACATTAGATGAAATTCCAGAAGTTATCTTCAAACTTTGCTACTCATTGAATGTCATGAAGATCCTGGAAAAAAAAAGAAAAAAACAAAGAACAACCTTGCTACTCAACAAGGGATTGATATTATCACACTTGAGAGAAATTCAGAATCTCAGGCCTAAACCCAGGCCTACTAAATTAGGATCTGCAGTTTCTCACAATCTTCAGGTGATTTCTATGGTCATTAAAGTTTGAAAAGCTGCCTTGAAACAGTGCTTCCTAAAACTGAAGTGGAGGTGCAGCAAAAATCATCTGGCAAATTGTTAAAAGTTATCTCAAATGCAACCCAAATTTACAGAATCCCAGGTGAAGCTCAGTGATCTGTATTTTTATCCTTCTCCCCAAATAATTCTGATGTGCAGGCAAGTTTGAAAACCACTGCTTTAAAGAAAATGGGTACTCCCCTTACCGAGTAGAAAGTAGGATTTTGGAAACTCATGCAAGGGAAGCAAAAAGATGCCTCAGGAGGCATGATTACAACAGGATTGGTGCAAATGGAAGCCGAAGCTTAACCACAGACATTAATATACGCCTACAAAAGAAAATGCTAAGGAAGTCAAGTGGTCTGCATGAATTCTGAAGAAAAACAGTGAACCAAAGACCAAAATTTGTCAATGAATTTCCAGCACAGTCTAGGTTAAGGGAGTGAATTTCTTGACTGAATGACACAGACTCTGGACCACCTGATCGGTTATTACCTTAATGGAGGAATTATATTACAATGTATAGGTACTTTAATTAGAATGACCTGGCAGTTACTGAGGCAAAATTTTCTGCTCCTTTGTATTCTGTAATACAAGAAGGATCTACATGGATGTTCTCTTCTCTGAACTGTTTGGATGAACTGGTCAATGGCACTCATCATGCCTGGGGTTTTAAATCTGCATTGTGGTCATAATCTGTTATTTAATTAATTTCTCATATTTTTAATAAAAAGTTTGCCTATATATTTTAGACAGAAATTACCTTACTTTGCTGAAATTCTGAGAAATCCTAGACGGTTTTCAAGGCCAGGCTCAAATGTCACCTCTACTACCCTTTGCTGTGCCTCCTGGCGCTGTGCTTCTGACACTTTGTACCGTCCTCCATGACAGCGTGAGCACAATTATATTACAGGCAATTACTCATGCTCCCCTGGCTCATTTGTTGAGTCCTTTAGAGCACAGATCATGTTTTAGTTATTGTAGCAACTAAAACAATTATTTGTTCAACCAATGACACCCATAAACAAAAGTACCTGCCGAGGGCAGAGATGCAGGGGTAAAGTCATGCCAAGATTAAATCCCAGAAACCACTGTAGATTTTTCAGAGTTGACCCCTACATTTATTGTATTAATTCTAAAAAAAAAATTAGTGTTTTCAGACTTCTAGACTTCAAAAGACAACTCTCTATATAATGTGTGTTTCTAGAAGGAAAAACTGTAACATTGTCCCTTTATTTCTAATTGGTATGTGAGAAAAGAGGCCTCACTCAGTATTGGTATAGGGAAGGGGGAAGTTCATTTCCAGCAGAGGTTAATATTCCAGAACTAATAAAATCTAATTATTTAATCTGCTATTACACATCTATAAACCATGAATGGCATATCAAGAAGAAATAATCTGTGATGCATTGAAATCTTTTAAAAATTATGAAACTTACTTGTCAAATGTTACAAGGATTCACCTTTTCATATGGAATAGTGTCCCAATCTGGTATTCACGTTATTACTGAACAAGGCTGTGCTCTTTGAGTACACTCCATTTGCCCCCAATCCCTATCTTCTGTGTCGGTAATAATACAAAAATCACCAGCTAGCTTTCATAGGTGCTTTATTTTTTTGAGACAGAGTCTCGCTCTGTCGCCCAGGCTGGAGTGCAGTAGTGCAATCTTGGCTCACTGCAACCTCCATCTCCTAGGTTCAAGCCACTCATCCGCCTCACACCCAAGTAGCTGGGATTACAGGAGCCCACCACCACACCTGGCTAATTTTTATATTTTTAGTAGAGATGGGGTCTCACCATGTTGGCCAGGCTGGTCTCAAATTCCTGACCTCAAGTGATCCACCCGCCTAGGCCACCCAAAGTGCTGGGATTACAGGTGTGAGCCACCATGCCTGGCCTATAGAGTGCCATTTGCCAGACATTGTGCTGAGCACTTTAAAGTGCATTATCTTATTTTATCCTCAGATCAGCCCCATAAAATATCTACCACTATTACCTCTACATGTATATAGATATATGTATCTATCTATCTCTCTATATATATTTACATACATTGGAAGTCTCACCAGTGTTTTAACTTTTGCTTTCAACTACTATACATATTTTAAAGAGCTTAAGAGGAGAAACAATCATTTGTGTTTTAAAATTTTCCCAGATACCATTTCTGCTGCTCTTTCTTTATCTCTGAAGTTCTAGTATTACCAGTGGTATAATTTTCCTTTGGCCTAGAGACCTTCTTATACATTTATTTTATAGCAGAACTTCTGACAACACATTCTCATAGATTTTCTTCATCTGAAATGTCTTTTTTTTCTTTTTGCCTTAATTGTTGAAGGGTATTTTTGCTGGATATAGAATTCTGGATTGACATTTCTCTCACTGCTTTAAAGATGTTCTGCAGTTACTTGAATCACTGAAAGGCTTAAAGTTGGGGACCGGCTCTATCACATACATGTTTTATAGAAAGGTTCATTACTTTTATATCTTCATTGTGGACCATAGCCTTTATCATCACTAAATCTTTGTCTCATTTATGAGTTTTTAAATTTTGCTTTGAACCTAAACTTTTATAACTCCTTTCTTTTTATTTCCTCCAATGTGGAGTTTATCATGGACAACATAGGCGGTTGGAAATACATAACTGGAGTTTAGAAGAGAGGTCTAGGTAGGAAAATGGATCTAGAAGTCATTGATATTTTGGTGGTAATTGAGTAAACTGATAATTAGGGGAAAGTTGAGGAAACTAAATGCTGAGGACTATCACATGTAAGAGGGATGTTTGAAGGAGGAATAACTGGTCAAGGAAATTGGGTCATGAGTGGCAACAGGAAATTTAAGAAGGATGTAGCGGCCAAAGGTATCATACATGCCTTGTATATGTATGTAGATATATATCTTTCAATGTATGTAGATATATGTCTACATACATATACAATGTATGCATGTAGATATACACTGAAAGTATAGATACATACTTATATATCTACATACATTTAAAGTATATATAGATATATACACACATACACACACAGACACATATATACAATTATAAGGGAAGGGGACTAGAATAAAGAAACTTATATGGTTGCAATACTTTCACGTTTCATTTAGAGGTAAAATGCTAAATCTAAGTAGGTAGGTTAGGTATATATTTTGTAATTCCTACAGCAAAAACATAGCACAGATATGACCAAAAGCCATTTAATAAAACTAACACTAAAAAATATTCAGTTACTCCAAAAGTAGGCAGAAAAAAGAAACAGAAGAAACCCCCCCAAAAAGAGATAATCAGAAAGCAAATAATAAAATAGGAAACCTAAATCCAGTCATTATCAATCATATTAAATGTAAATGGTCCAAAACACATTAATTAAAAGACGCTGTCAGATTACATTTAAAAGAAAAATAAAAAAACAAGAAACCATTTGAAAATATAATGATGTGGCCAGGTATGGTGGCTTACGCCTATAATCCCAGCATTTTGGGAGGCTGAGGTGGGCAGGTGGCTTGAGCCCAGGAATTCAAGACCAGCCTGGGCAACATGGCAAAACCCCATCTCTATTTTTACAAATTGACAAGTAAATGAATATCATGATATATAGATTAAAAGCAAAAGGGTAGAGAAAGATATGTCATTCTAACACTAGTCAAAAACAGTATAATATTACTAATGTAAAACACTAACTTTATATTAGTACTAAATAATGGTTTTGTCTGTCTATTTTCGAGACGTGGTCTTGCCCTGCTACCCAGGCTAGAGTGCAGTGGCACGATCTCGGCTCACTACAACCTCTGCCTTCCGGCTTCAAGCAGTTCTCCTGCCTCGCCTCCCAAGTAGTTGGGATTACAGGTGCCTGCCACCGTGCTTGGCTAATTTTTGTATTTTAGTAGGGACAGGGTTTCACCATCTTAGCCAGGTTGGTCTCGAACTCCTGACCTCAGATGATTCACCCGCCTCGGCCTCCCAAAGTGCTGGGATTACAGGCATGAGGCATCGTACCCGGCCTGTATGTATGTATGTATGCATGTATGTATTTATTTATTTATTTAGAGATGGAGTCTTGCTCTGCTTCCTAGGCTGGGGTGCAGTGGTGTGATCTCAGCTCACTGCAGTATCCACCTCCTGGATTCCATGATTCTCTTGCCTCAACCTTCTGAGTAGCTGGCACTACAGACATGTGACACCATGCCAGGCTGTTTTCTATTTTTAGTAGAGACAGGGTTTTGCCATGTTGGCCGGTCTGGTCTCAAACTCCTGACCTCAGGTGATCCACCTGCCTTGGCCTCCCAAAGTGCTGGGATTACAGGCATGAGCCACCACCATGCCTGGCCAAATAATGGTTTTTAGTATAATGATTATTAACAGAAATAAAGGTTATTTCAGAATGATAAAGGGGTCAAATAATCATCAAGAGGACAAAACTGTAAATGTTTCTGCATCTAATAACAGGGCCTCAAAATACAGGACGCATAAACAGACAGAATTTCAAGGAGAAACAAACAAACCCATAACAATCGTTGTAGACTTCAACACTCCTTTCTCAGTAATCACTAGAACAAGCAGACAGGAAATCAGCAAGGAATAGAGAAGACTTAACATGATCAACCAACTTGACCTAATTATTATTTATGAAACACTTTACCTGACGGCAGCAGAACATCTTTCCTATTACAAACTGAACATTCACCTAAACAAACAATGTTTCAGGCCATATACAAACCTCTAAATTTTTTTTTTAATTCATCACACCAAGTATGTTCTCTAACCATAATGGAATTAAATTAGAAACCAACAACAAAGATATCTGGGAAATCCCTAAATGTTTGAAAATTAATGTTTTAAAACAAATCATGGGTCAAAGAGTAAGTCATAAAAGAAATTTTACTATATTGTGAACCAAATGAAAATGAAAATAAAATATATATCACAAATTCTAAGATATGTTTTTAAAAGTGCACAAAGGGGCTGGGCGTGGTGGCTCATGCCTGTAATCCCAGCACTTTGGGAGGCTGAGGCAGGAGAATCAACTGAGGTCAGGAGTTTGAGACCAGCCTGGCCAACATGATAAAACCTCATCTCTACTAAAAATCCAAATTAGCTGGGCATGGTGGTGGTAGCTTGTAATCCCAGCTACTTGGGAGGCTGAGGCACGAGAATCATTTCAACCCGGGAGGTGGAGGCTACAGTGAGCCAAGATCGTGCCACTGCACTCCAGCCTGGGAACAGAGCAAGATTCTGTCTTAAAAAAAAAAAAAAATGCATAAAGGAGCACAATGGTTTAGCCTAGAATCTCAGCACTTTGGGAGGCCAAGGCAGGAGGACTGCTTGAGCCCAAAAGTTCAAGACAAGCCTGGGCAATATAGTGAGACCTCATCTCTATTTGAAAAGAAAGAAAGAAAAATCAAAGAAAATGAGGTATATATGCACAATAGGATATTATTCAGCCATTAAAAAAGTGAAATCCGGGCCGGGCATGGTGGCTCACACCTGTAATCCCAGCACTTTGGGAGGCTGAGGCGGGCGGATCACGAGGTCAGGGGTTCGAGAACTGATTGGCTAACATAGTGAAACCCCGTCTCTACTACAAATACAAAAATTAGCCGGGCATGGTGGCGGGTGCCTGTAGTCCCAGCTACTTGAGAGGCTGAGGCAGGAGAATCGCTTGAACCCGGGAGGCGGACATTGCAGTGAGCCGAGATTGTGCCACTGTACTCCAGCCTAGGTGACAGAGCAAGACTCCGTCTCAAAAAAAAAAAAAAAAAAAAAAAGTGAAATCTTTCATCTATAAAGCTAGAGGTTTGGAAAATAAAACCTGTTTGCAGCAACATGGATAGAACTGCAGGACATTATGTTAAGTGAAATAGGCCAAGGACAGAAAGACAAGTATCGCATATTCTCATTCATATGTGAGAGATTAAGAAGTTGATTTCATGGAGATAGGCAGTAGAATGATGGTTACTGGGGGCTGGGAAGCAGGTAGGGATGAAGACAAGTTGATTCACGGGTATAAAAACTCAGTCAGATAGAAGGAATAAGTTTTAGTTTTTGTTTGCACAGTAGGGTGACTAGAGTCAACAATAACTTAGTGTATATATTAAAATAGCTAGAACATTTGTTATCTTCCCAATACAAAGGATAAACATCTGAGATGATGGATAGCATAATTAACCTGATTTGATCATTACACATTGTATGAATCTACCAAAATATTACATGTACCCTTATAAATATGTACACTCCACCTTAAGGAAACAGTGAAAAAAGAAGGTGTGGAACAATAATGAGCACAACAAAATCAGAGAGGAAAATCTTTGTGAACTTGGGTTGGTCAGGCCAGGAATCAGCAAACCATGGCCAATCCACTACCCGTTTTTGTAATAATCAAAAGAATAACAATATAATTGATAATTTGTAAATTATGTGAAATTGAAACTGCAGTGTTCATAAGTTTTATCGGAACAGCTATTCTCATCACTTACATATTGTCTATGACTGCTTTCATTGCTACAACGGCAGAGCTGCAACAGGGACAGCAAGGCTGAATATTTACTATCTGACCTTTTACAGAAAAAGTCTGGCAAGGTCTGGGTTAGGCAGAGTTGTTAGATGAACACCAAATCTGTAAAAGAAAAAATGTGGTAAATCAGACTTCATCAAAATTTAAAACTTATGCTCTGGGAAAAAGACACTGCTAAGACAATGAAACACAAGCACAGATGGGGAGAAAATACATGAACATCACACAGCCTAACATAGCACTTATATCCAAAATATATAAAGAACACTTACTACCCAAATAATAAGAAATTGGCCAGGCATGGTGGCTCATGCCTGTAATCCCAGCACTTTGGGAGGCCAAGGCAGGCAGATTGCTTGAGCTCGGGAGTTCAAGACCAGCCTGGGCACATAGCAAAACCCCATCTCTATTAAAAATACAAACTTAGCCACACATGGTGGCATGCACGTGTGGTCCCAACTACTTGGGAGGCTGAGGTGGGAGGATCACCCTGAGCCAGGGTCGAGGGGAATGACAGCTGCGTGAGCCAAGATCAGGTCACTGCACTCCAGCGTGGGGTGAAAGAGCAAGACTCTGTCTTAAAAAAATAAAAGAAGAATAACAATAAAGAAAGCAATCCAATTAAACATCTTAAATAAAGATTTTGGTATCTGGCCAGGCATGGCGGCTCATGCCTGTAACCTCAGCACTTTGGAGGCCGAGGCAGGCAGATGCTGAGCCCAGGATTCGAAATCAGTCTGGGCAACATATCAAAACCCCATCTCTATTTAAAACAAACAAACAAACAAACAAAAAACTAGCCAGGTATGGTGGTTGCCACTTGCAATCCCAGCTACTTGGGAGACTGAGAGGTGGCAGGATGGCTTGAGCCCAGAAGGTGGAGGCTGCAGTGAGTGCTGACTGTGCCACTGCTCTCCAGCCTGGGCAACAGAGCAAGACTCTATCTCAAAAAAAAAAAAAAAAAAAAAAAGATTTTAGTATTTTTCCATAAACAATGATATACAGATGGCAAATAAAAAGATGCACAAAAAAGAGGCTCAGAACCATTAGTCATTAGGGACAAGCAAATTAAAACCACAAGGTGCTACCACCGTATACTTATTAAGGTGGCTAAAAAAGAACAACAACAAAAACTGACAATATCAAGTGCTAGGGAGGATACAGGGCAACCAGAATTCTTCATACATTTGCAAGTAAGAATGCAAAATGGTACAGCTACTTTGGAAAGCAGTTTTGGCAGTTTCTTATAAACATACAACCCTGAAATCATACTCCTAGGTATTTACTCAAGAGAAACAAGTATTGTGTTCATACAAAAAACATTATGGAAATGTTTGGGGCAGCTTTATTCATAGCTGCCAAAAACTAGAAATAACCAAAACAATTTTGAATCGGATGAATTACCAAATTTGGCTGGATCTTGTTTGGCCTTCTGCTTTGCTTTTTAATCAGCCATTTACCAGCAACTGTTGCACAGGCCCGTCAGCACTCGAAGAATAAAAACAAACACACAGGACCAGGTAAGCTTCTCCTACTAACCCAAATGATCCGTTTCCTTAACACAATTTAAAAACCACAGCTAGGAGTGCGAACACAGGCATGTTTTTCTGTGTGTTTGTGTGCCACAATCTGTCCAAATCCTTAATTACCTTTTAAGGAACAGATATATAATAAAAATCTGAAAGGAAACATATTAGAAATGCAAAGAGGTTTGCAAAACAAGAGGCTTCTTTCATTCCAGAAAACCACAAAACAAGCGAGAAAAATGAATGCAATGGATATGTGTTTGCCAAAGTTTCAATCCTGCCCGGTGGAGACAGGGCACTGGCACAAATTTTGAGGAGAAAAAAAGGGGGTTGGGGGGACGGGGAGCAAGCGAGTGCGGCCTGCAAACTGCAACAATGCAATCTCCATTTTGAACAATGCGCTTCCTTCCTCTTATAAATCTAGTTTTTTGCCACTTGATGTGCCCTCCCATTTCCCCTCTGTTTAGGGGTCGGCGGGGTTGGCGGGAGATCGGAGCGGGATGCACAGCACATAAGTGAGCAAGGCGGGAGGGCAGAGGTGGAGGGGAATGAGTCTGCAGCAACTGCGCTGGGTGGGTACCTGGACTGCTGCTGAAGCTGCTTTCCGTGGAGTAACTGGCGTCCTCGTCGTCATCTTCCAGCTCCTCCGGATAATCGGAGTCATCGTCGTCCTCCTCCATCTCATCCTCCTAGTTGTCCTCAGACTCCTGAGTCTCCTCGGCATGGCCGCCCTCCACCTCTTCCTCCTCCTCCTCGCTCTCGTGGTCATCATACACCACTTTATTGACGGCCCTCCCGGCCGCGGTGGTCCGTGCTAGGTGGCTGCCCCCGCCCCCGGCCGGCCGGGGCGCTGGTGCTGGCAGGGGACGGGCCGGCGGCGGCGGCTTCCTCCGGCTACTGCTGCAAACCCTGGGCGAGCTCAGCCGTGTCTTGGGCGCCACCTCAGCCTGGCGGCTGCCCACCTGCCCCGGCTACTACCGCATATCCGCCAGCGGAGCCCCCGATGGGTCCGGACGTGGGCGGCGGCGCGGGCCGGGGCGCAGCGCTCCGCAGCGGGAGCCGCGGTATGCTTGGTCAGCCTGCCCCGCCGGCCCCTCTTGCTGGAGCCCGGGGGTGGGGGAGAAGGGAAGGCGGACGGGGAGGGCCAGGCGCAGTGGAGGCGGTGGGGAGGGCCGGGGCCGGGTTGGGAGGCCCGAAGAGCGGGGCGGGAGGGGCCCGGCCGGCGGAAGCGGGTGGAGGGAGAAAGCTAACCAAATTGCTGGGGCCCACTCAAGATCCCCTTGAACGGCCACCTCGTTTTCCCTCTACAGGAGCGCGGTCACGTGAGCTGCGCCGCTGACGAGCCTGGGAAGTGGGCGAGGTGGCGCGGCGGCCGCTAGGGGGAGCGCGGGAGCATTGAGTCCGGGGCGGAGAGCTCCGGGCGCCTGCACGGCGCTCCGGGTGCTGGTGGCGCGGCTGAGGCCGGCAGCTCGCGACATGCCCCGCGTCTAAGGCCTTCGGAGACCAGTCTCCGCGGACCCCTGGCTGGAGCCCAAAGCCGGCCGGACCTCCTTCCCGCGACTCCCCTTCCGCCGCTCGGAGAGAAAGGGAGGAGAGCCCCCAAATATCGTTCCCTCCCGCCCCCTAGGGAAACTGAGGCTGAAAGAGGCAGCGAGAGAAAAAGAAAATCGCGGAGTGTGGCGGCCTGAGCGACCTAAGGGACGGGCCAGCGCCAGCGACCGAGGGAAATTAGTCAGGGTGGGGTACAGGGAGACAAGCCCCCAGAATTTAGGAAACTCCGAAGTTTGGAGCTGGAGTCCTGAATTGACTCCGATGACGACTGCTCCGGATCTGTGCCAGGAGCC